>NC_056729.1:1989861834-1990016834 GCF_019279795.1 Protopterus annectens | reverse complement strand
TATATATATATATATATATATATATATATATATATGTGTGTGTGTGTGTGTGTGTGTGTGTGTGTGTGTGTGAGAGAGAGAGAGAGCAAAAGAAAAAAAAGGTCTGTTCACCACTTTGACCCTTTATTACAGATGCTTTTGTCCCAAAGAAGGTCCTAACGCCGTCACCTTATACTACTGTTCTCGTGTTTGCTTGAGGACAGAAAGAAAAGAAAAAAAGAAATGAATCTTGCTGATCTTGCCCATTAGCATCTTGCCCCAAGGTCAGTTGCTTATTTTGCAACACCTTCCCTATGCTTCTCTTTGAGCCCATCCCAGCATCCATTAAGAATTATATCCCAGGATGAGCACACACTCTTACTTTCGCATGGTATGCTCACCTCCTGGCAATTTGGAGCTTCACCATTTCACCAATGTTGTACTTGGAATTGAAAAGAAAAGTGGAACACTCAGCAAAAAAACAGGCAGATACAGAGAAGGCCTGCCACCTGCATAGAGAAGGTAGCCTAAGCCAGACAAACTTGTGGAAAAAATATGTTACCATATTATCTGAAAACAGAAATCCAAGGATGCAGAATGATGCTACTTAGCAGTACTTTTACACTGCATTTCTACTTTATACTAGGGGAAATCCTGAAATGTTGATGCAGAATATTATAGAAACTCATGTAAATACTCACATTTCCAAATGTTCTCCATTTTTTGATGAGTTTCTATGTCTGATTGTTAGATTTTTAGATAACTATCCTTATTTGCTACAGTGATGGTGTGAATGTCGGTAGAATACAGTACTGGACAGCAACATTTGTAATAAGCAAGCAATAATGTGTATTTTGTGTAAATAATGGATACTATGCTACATGAAATGGGCCTGTACACCTCTGGAAGGGCATTATTTACAGAATGGCATACACCCTGGATGGCATTATTGGCTCAGAGAATGGGCTGTCTGTTAAATTGTTTTATATTTGTTTTGTTTTTTTAATTACTATATATACATTTTTAATATTTTTTTATGTAAAACAGTTCCTCTGCCTAATGATTTTGACTTGCTGTAGAATATGTAAATGTCGTTGGAGGAAGTATTTTACATCTGAAATATAAGTTTGGTAAGTAATGTCTACATGCTGTCTCTCACAGTTGCAGACATTCAGAAGCAGTCTACCTTTAAAACCCCATTATTAAAATCAGTTAATAATGCTAGCCATTAATAGTTTATTGCCTCTATACCTCTCAACAGCCATATTTTAAAGAATGTCCAGATGTTTACCTTTTTTTTTTGTTCCTCATAAAGTTTGCAGTTTGCTAGCAAATCATTCAGGGTTAAAGTCAGTAAATAATGACAAACATTTTAGACTCCATTTCCTTTAGAAAATGCATGGTAACACAATTCTAGCAACTTTCTAATTTTATAAGAGCAATATTTTAAAATTTCCCTATTTTGAGCCTTTGTCCCCCTCCATTATTTTAGGCTTTTCCATATTTCTTTTTTTTTCAAACACCTTTATTGAATTATCATTTGTGACATAGGCAAATTTACATTCATATAAAAGTAATCAAACTATATTAGCATAACAAACATTATACTTAGGTTCATAGGTCATAGGATGATACTAGGCTATTGGCCCGGAGACCCTTATAAGCCTAACCAAGAATTTCATCCATGTTCCCTCAAAGTTAGCACCTGTTTCCCCTGTCCAGCAGGGACACAGGTGGGATCCCAGGGGTGTAGTTTCTGTTTCCCATCCAGTCATCCAGGTTCCTCTTAAAGAGGGCTAGAGAGGTACTCTGCTTGACATGGACAGGGAGTCTATTCCACAGATGTATATTTGGGACACAAATCTGTCCGACCAACAAGTTCTATTAATATCACAGACCAGGTTAAGGCCTTGCGTGTGGGTTGCGCAAGTGGAGTTTATCTTACGGATATGCAGCAACTCCATCAAGGCTAGGTCTGAAATAGCCTTGTATGCCAGACACAGGTCACCTCTGAGCAGTCTGTATGAGACTGAGTAGAGGGACAGAACTTTTAGCCTATCTGTATAGGATAGGTGTTTGAGACCCTGGATTTTCCTGGTCAGGAACCTCTGTGGTCTCTCCAACTGCTGCATGTGCTTGGCAAGGTACATGCCAAAGGGGGCATTGTACTCGATAATGAGTCTGATAAGGGAGGAGTACAGGGATGTTATGACCTCCTTCTTCCTGGGTAAAATACCCTTATTTATGAGGTGGGCCATATAGAAAGCCTTCCGTGCAACAGAGGCAACGCGGTGTTGGTCAAAAGTCAGGTTGCTATCAACCTGGGTGCCCAAGTCTCTCACAACTGATTGCATGCTTAGTACATTGTTATTTTTGTGATAATTAGTGGGGATGACATTTTCCCCAAAGGGGATAATGATGCATTTCTTGGCATTCAGTTTGAGGCCAGGCTTCTGGTACAAGTCATTAGTTTGAGTAAGGCCCTCTTGGAGGATGTTCACATCACTAGGGGAATTTAAGACAGCATCCAGCTTGCAGTCATCTGCAAACTTGGTCAGACACAGAGTTTTGGCTTGCAGATCAGAAAAGTATATCCCAAACAGTAGAGGCCCCAAGGCCAATCCTTGGGGTACACCGCTCGTTACATGTCTTCTACTAGAGGTGACCTCCCCTGCTTTGACTGAGTGGGTTTTATCAGTGAGCCAGTTAACTACCCATCTGGTAACATACGGGTGGATGCCTAGCTGGGAGAGTTTATCTATTATGCCTCAGTGGAGAATAGTGTCAAAGGCTTTGACTAGGTCAAAGTTGGTGGTGTGCATCGTCTTCCCCTCATCCATGGCTTTGGTGACTGTTTCGAGGAAGTTGACTAAGTTTAATAGGCATGATCTCCCTTTGACAAAGCTAATCTGTGTGGGGTCAAGCATTTGGAGATTGCTAATGTACCTTTTTATAAGGTCCATGATAATGCATTCCATTGCCTTGCAGATCAAACTAGTTATACTGATGGACCTATAATTGCCTGGGTCAGTGGATGCTCCACCTTTGTGTAGAGGAATGACACATATATTTTTATATATCACATAACCAAAGCAATATTACATAAATTATTCAATTCCTGCCTTTTTTTTAACAAGAAACATCTTTATTAAACCATCACTTACTACATAGGCAATCATACATTTATATAAATGAAAATAAACCACACCAACACAATCCTAGTTGCAAGCATTTTACATCACAAACCATATTGACACACTCCCAGTTGCCAACATTGTACCTCACTTATAATCTACCGAATCTTTCTCACTCAAACACTACATAGCTCATTTAAGTCCTACCACCTTTTAGACCTTATTCCTCCCTTGTATGTACTGTTCCCACAATTCCCATTTTTTCCTATGTAGTTTGCTCCTACCCTTTTCTAAAGATTTCATTTACAGTTGTTTTATCTGTTACAATATTCACTACTTCCAGTGTAGTTGGTTTAGATTTTGATTTCCATTTTCTAGCAATTGTTTTTTTTTTGGTAGCCACCATTATTAGACACAGCAAGGATTTACCATGTCTAGGCAATTCCAATTCTGTATCATAGCTCAGAAGTATCATTTCCTTCTTCAGACCAATCTGCCTAGGCAGCATCTCCAAGAGTGCATCCTGCAGGGAATACTTAATGCCCGCCAACTCACTGCACTCCTACAAAATATGTTCCCAATTACCACTTTCTTCCGCTTCACACCTCCAACATTTACTGTCTGCCTGAGGAAAAATTTTCTGGCATGTACCAGGGGTATAAAAATATCTGTGTAAACATTTCCAGGCATAAATCCTAAATCTTCTAGATTTTGTTGCATACTTGGCAGACATACATATATCCTCCCATTGTTTCTTTGTGAACCGCATATCCAATCTCACTTCCCAATCCTTTCTAACCTTCTCTGATTTATTCTTATAGTTATCATGCAATATTTTATATGGCCACCTAATTATTCCTTCTTTTAATGGCAGCTTTTGTTCTAGATTCTATTAAAAACTTCTGGTCATTGAGGACCCTCATATTTCTTTCTATTTGCCTATACTCTGATATCAGTCCTTGATAGGGAAGGCAATCTCTAACCTGCAGTCCAAATAAATTCCTGGCATCTTTTCATTCTATCATTTTTCCCTCTCTAGTTATTTGCTCCCAATTCCTTGGTCCTTTTGCCAGTTTTCTCCAATAAATTCCGGCCCCTCTTGCCTATTGTCTGTATCCCTAATTGCAGTAATCTCTATCGGCAGAATCTCCTTATTCCATTCTCATGTTGGTTTAGTTCTTAGAATACTTTCTTCTACTTTATGGATATAATATTCTGCATGATTATTGTTATTCTCCTTAAAGGCCTGCATCCAAAATCCTAGTCTTTCCTTGTTTCTTGAGCTTCCCCTGTGTTTCATTATCATCCCTTTCCACTTTGAATTATAGTTTTCTGCTGTGCTGTGTATAGGAGCCTTAAGCCAAGAGGTTGAGAGATATGCTTATCTTTTAATTTTAAATAACTCCGACAGCCAATGATCAATGCATTGATCCATTGATCAGTCTCTCTTTCACACACATACGCTTCTGCTTTCATGAATGCAAGCATACACACACACACACACACACACACACACACACACACACACACACACACACACACACACACACACACACACATTTCTATGTGTTTTTTTAATTTTTTTTTTTTTTAAGATAGCTATACAAGAAAAATGCTGCTTAGCGAGCATAATATAATGGTGCCCATTACAATTCCTACAGTCCAAACTCCACAGTAGGTTAATATGCTATCATGAAGTGATGGAGTCATTTTTCAGTGGGCATTACTTGTACAGTAACACCATTCTGCCAAAAGTTCATTCTACAATCAGACTGGTGATGTACAGGCTGCCCATTCTCTAATAGCCTGAACAATTTAACAGAAAATGCAGAATATATAAATAATGTTTTGTCTAAATAAGCATAATACAGTACTTCAAATGATGACACTACACCAAGTACAACAATCCACTACCATACACACAATGCTCCCTCTACACAACCCCACTTCCACTATGATCCAGCTCCAAAACCTCTTCTTCCCCTACAATCTACATACTTAAACCCAAAGACTAAAAACTATTACCAAATTTTACATAAGTTCACCAAACTCATACAAAGATTACGCAATCTTATAGCCGACGGCGATATCCATCCTAACCCTGGCCCAAACTCTCCAACCCTCAGTAACCCCCTAGATGTAACTCCCACCAACATAAGAAGCTCACATAATGCCCCAAAATCATTTCTAGTCTGTCACCTAAATATCAGAAGCATAAATAACAAACTACACAACCTGCATGCTCTCATAGATATGCACTCACCTGAGGTTTTCTGCCTCACAGAAACCTGGCTAAAACCCTCTATTAATGATAATGAAATACTACCCCCCCAATACAACATAATAAGACTTGACCGTACAACAAGAAAAGGAGGTGGGGTAGCCATCCTATACAAATCCTCTCTACAATTAACTACAATTAACATCCCCCCTGACCAAGTAACTTCCAAAACCGAAACAATAATCACAAGAGTACAACTCAATAAAAACAAAGCTATAAACATAGCATGCAGTTATATTCCTCCAGGCAATAACATCAACACCTTAGAAAGAACACTCCAATGGTTATCCTCCTCTCATCCCCAAGAAACAATTATACTTGGAGATTTCAACATTGACTGGACTACTTGTTCAGGTCTCCTCCCAACCACCCATATTAACTTACATGGTTTCTCCCAAACCATTACTACCCCTACCAGAATCAATAAATCTAACAAAAAGGAAAGCATTATAGATTGGATCCTTATAAACAACAATCCTCAATGGTACAAAGCAGGCACCCTACCCAAAGACATGAGCAACCACCTCCTAACCTATATATTGAGAAAAAAAGAAGATACACCCCACCAATCCACCTTTATAACCTGTAGGAACACAAAGAACTTTAACCTACATAGTTTCCAATCTGATCTAAGCCTATGCAGATGGGCCAAACTCAAAACACTACCCCTTGACCAAGCAGTAGCAGAATTCAACAACACCTTCCTAACCATCTTAGACAAGTACGCCCCCAAACGCAGATTCAGAACCAAAAGTAAAATAGCTCCATGGCTAACCTATACCACTAGACAAAAGCTTACTTCTAGAAATAGAGCATGGACTTCATGGAGAACCACCAAATCCCCACAAGCCCACACAACTTACAAACAGATTAGAAATTACACTAAAAAAATCCATTATGTTAGACAAGCAAAACTATTATTTTAACTTACAACAAAAATATCAACATCAGCCTCAAAAATTTTAGTCAGGTCTAAACAAACTACTCCACCCGGGCAAATCATCAACCCCCACCCCCTCTTCAACCTTAAATCTACCCCCTGAATCAGTAGCTAATACCTTTAATACTTTTTTCTCTGAAACCGTCAAATCCCTAGCCAATAATCTACCTCCCTCCTCTTTTTCCTCAACCTCACCTACTCATATGCACCCCTCTCTCTTAAAACTAGAGCCCATCTCCACAGACTATATCAAACACTCACTAGAAAAATTAAAGCCTACCACCCTTGCAGCTGACCAACTTCCTGCAGAATTCCTACAAAAGGCAGCTAAAGTAATAGCTTACCCCATCTCTATCTTAATCAATCGCACAATCCAAGAATCGTACATCCCCTCCATCTGGAAAATCTCACACATTCTTCCATGCCACAAAGGAGGGAACTCCACAGAACTCTCAAATTATAGACCTATCGCAATTCTATCTCCCCTAGCTAAAATAATGGAGAAATGCATACAGAAATAACTATTAGCTCACCTCACTCACAACTCTCTCCTAGCCTCATCCCAACATGGTTCTAGACCAGCCCACAGCACAACCATTGCCCTTCTCTCCTTCTGTCACACAATTAATTACAACCGTAATCAAAACCTGCTGTCCTGTGCCCTCTTCCTTGATCTATCTAAAGCATTCGACATGGTAAATCACACCTTACTCCTAGACTCCCTCAACTCACTATCCATAGATAAATCTACCTATGACTGGTTCCTCTCATACCTAAATGGACGACAACAAGCTGTATTATGGAAAGACAATCTATCCCCCCTTCCACCCATAACTCTTGGCGTTCCCCAAGGCTCCATTCTAGGTCTCCTTCTTTTCTCTATATTCATCAATGATCTACCCAAAATGATACCACAGGCTACCGCCATACAGTACGCAGATGATTCCACACTTATCTGCACTGCCTCTACTCCAGCAGAACTACAATCTCTTACCCAGTCTACCTTTAACAAAGTAGAAAACTGGATACATAATCATTTACTCCTACTGAACCCAAATAAAACTAAACTATTACTGTTCTCCCCCACCCAAAAGCAAACACCACCAAAATTTACAGTCTCTTCAAACAATGGGACTACAATTTCCCCTGACCCAAACACCAAACTACCAGGCATAATCATTGACAACAATCTGAACTATAATGCCCATATCGACAAAACCATAAAAATAGTAAACAAAAAAATAGGATCCATGTATAGAATAAAGAAATTTCTAAACCCAACTGCCAGAACTGCCATAGCTCGCACACATCTTCTCTCCTCCCTTCTCTATGCCTCAAACATCCTTACTAATCTTTCCAAATCAAATCTCAACAAAATCACCAGCTGCTATAACAATATTGCTAGATTCGCCACAGGCTCCACATACAGAACCCATCACTGTAATAATCTTCAAAAACTAGGCTGGCTAAAACTACCAAATCTAATATACTATAACCAACTCATACTTGTTCATAAAATCCTCTACCAACCCACCAGTACTCCTATTCTAACTAAAATCATCACCCCCTATAACAACTTAACATCCCTCCGCTCATCCAGCAGAATGCTAGTACAAACTACCAAATCATACAACTCAACTGGAGACTCTCTTTTCTCCAACTCTGCTGGAAAAAAATGGAACTCCCTTCCTCCGGAAATAACCTCTAACAGCTCCCTGCCTCAATTCAAAAAGGCAGTAAAGACACACATGCTCAAACTCTGGCTATGTCCATGCTTAAACCCCAACTGAAATAAACACAAATGACACTGAAAAAAGTAACAATATTTACACTCCCTTCAAAACCCAAACTAACCCACAAACACAGTAACTAACTAATTAAGCCCTTCGAAACTAAAAATAACCAAAAACAAAATACCCAACTTTTATTCCTACTTCACTGAAGTGTATACCAACTCCTCCCTCAACTACCTCCTCCACTAAACAAACCCTTCCTTATACCCTTCTACTCTTTTCCCCCCTGCTTTCTATCTGAATTTTCCTATCGCTCAGTCTTACCCCTACCAACAGAAAGTCCTCTCTGACTTCAATTCTTCAAAGAATTTTCCTTTCTATCATACCTTTTAGTAACCTATAATTGTCTTCTCTCTCTGACCCATTGCTAACTTTCAGAACTCTTTTCAACATGCTTCCCTAATTTATCTAAACTTTGTAACAGCTGTATTTCTATATTTTAAACATCTTGTTACCTATATTTTTATCTGTATTAAATAATACATTCCTATATTTTAAACATCTTATTACCTACACTATTATTTGAATTTAACATCTATTCTTATATGTTTTTGTTACTAAATGTTTTTGATAATAATTGGAGCTTTTCTCCCCAGACCTTCGCTGAAAATGTATATGTATCCAGTCGGACTTTCCTGGTTAACAAATGTAAAATAAAAATAAATAAAATAAATTGTAGGGTAATCATTATACTGAAGCATAAATGCCAAATAGAGAGATTGTTAAACAGCACTTATCTCCTTCCTGGTGCTTCTGTTTTTAGATAATACTACAGCAATGTATACCGACTCCACAATATTAACAAAGAAAACAATTTGAATGCAGTATTAGCATGGACTGTTCTTAATGTAACTTGCATAGATGTAAATGTCTCATGTGGGCACATTATTTTGCCTCAGTGTTGCTCCATGCAATCCATGGGGATTTCCAAATATGACTAGCAGAACAACAGGCTCAATGTGGACAGAAGAGGTTAAAGGTATCATTTGTGTACTTATAGATTCATAGGTTCATAGGTTCATACTAGGCTATCTGCCCTGGGGCAATTATAAGCCTAGCCCGATTCTGTATGGCTTATGCCACCCCTTGATTTGAGTATACTGTGCCCTTTTTAAGGTTTAGTTTACTGTGCCTCTGTCTAATAGTGACGTAATCCCTGGGACAAACCTATGATCCCCCATCCACTTATCGAGATTCTTCTTGAAAAGATTCAGTGAGGTGCTCTGCCTCACATGAACTGGAATTCTATTTTCTATTCTATTATGAACCTGTCCCTCCAGCAAGTTCTATTTATGTCTGTGCTGAGGTTCAAGTCGTGGCTCTAAGGGATTTAGATTTAATGAGGTGGGGCATGTCCATTAATTCTGGATTTGACATAGCTTTGTATGTCAGGCATAGATCGCCTCAAAGTAGGCGGTATGCAACTGAGTAGAGCTGGAGTTTTTTTAACCGGGCAGCATATGGCATCTGTTTGAGACCCTTGATCCTCTTGGTGAGATACTTTTGGGGTCTTTCTAATTGCTGCAGGTGGGTACATCCCAAAAGGGGCATTGTATTCTATGATGGGCCTGATGAGGGATGAATAACGATTACCTCTCTTGATCTAGATGTGAAACCCTTCGTGATGAGGTGGGCTATGTAGAAGGTCTTTCTAACCACTTTGGCAATGTGGTTTTCAAAGGAGAGATTGCTATCAACTTGGGTCCCCAGGTCCCTAATAACTTTCTCTGTACTTAATGGGTTTCCGCCTATGTGGTAATTTGTGGGCACATTGTTTTGCCAAAGGGTATGACTATACATTTTTGGCATTTAGCTTTAAACCATGTGGCACCAGTTATCTGTCTCTGTGAGACCTTTTGAAGGATGTTTGTGTCAGCTGGAGAGTTGATTAAGTTTGCAGTCATCGGTGAGCCATAGTCCTCCCCTGCACCTCGGAAAAGTATATACTGAACAAGAGTGGTCCCAGGACAGAACCCTGTGGGATGCCACGAGTCTGACATGGCTCCAGCAACTCTCACTCTGTGGGTTCTGCCTTTGAGCCAGTTATCTTGTGACATAGGGTTTATATTTAAGCTGGATAGCTTATCTATGATGGTCAAATGCCTTTGCAAGGTCCAGATAGGCTGTGTGGACTACCTTCCTTCATCTATGGCTTTGGTGACTGTTTCAAAGAAGTCAACCAGGTTCAAAAGGCAGGATCTGCCCTTGACAAAGCCGAACTGGGTAGGATCTAGTGTCTGTAGGTCCCCAATGTCTTTGTTTATGAGCTCCATGATGATCCTCTCCATAGCCTTGCAGACTAAGCTAGTCAGGCTTATGGAGGCTCCACCTTTGTGGAGTGGGACCACTGTTGTCGCCATTCTGTGGTCACATATCCTGTAGTGAGGCTGAGATTGTATAGCTGTTTTATTTGAGGGATTAGTTCCTCTTGTAGTTCATAACCTGGGACGCCATCTGGTCCCATGGAAGCAGTGTTTTGCTTTGGAGAGGGCAGCCTTCACCTGAGCATCTGAGATGTTTGAGAGGCAGCCCTCTGCTGGGATAGATACTTGCTCTTTTGGAGGGAGGGGTGGAGAAGTTTGCACTGAACCTGTCTGCCAGGATATTGGCGATGTCTGTGGGTTCAGTGTATTTTTGTCATTTAGAATCAACTCAGAACAAGTCTGGGAGTTGCATCCCAGGTTTCTAACATAACTGAAAAAGCCTTATGATTGTCTTTGGTGTCCTGTGCAATTTTTCTCTTGAAGCTGGCCTTGGAGGATTTTATGAGGTTTTTGCTAGTACTGATCAGAGTTGCCTTCCCTATTAGGGATTTTGCTCTATCATGTAGTAGCTTCATCCTTCTGTTGTACAGTTTATTTATGGCAGGGTCCACCAGACTGACGCCTGCCTTTGGATGATTGGGTCTTGGTTTTGTTTGGGATAGCATGATCCATGCATTCCTGGAAATGTCTGTAGAATGCATTTATATAGGATTCTGCAGTTTGGGCTGTAGTTTCCACTGGCCCTGGGGCCTTGAAGGGTTTTGAGAAGTGAGAAGTTCACTTTGAGAAGTTTTACACTGTGGTTTGGGATGTGGACATCCAGTGAAATTAATTTATGGTCTGATCTTACCAATGAGGGATATAATGTTGGTAATGATCAGGTACTAGTTGTTCCATAGCATTTGAGTTTATAATTTCCAGGAATCTTTGGGCTAAGGTGCTGGGGCTTGAGTAGTGCTTCCAGTCAATGTTTGGGTAGTTGAGCCCAATATAATGGTGTTTGGAGAGATCTTCGTGTTCTCCAATGTTTTCAGGAAAGCCGAATGGGATTTCTGACTTTGAGAGGGTGGTCTGTAGGATGCTATAAACTGAAAAGCAGTCTTGCCCACTGTTAGTTGCACATGGATGGTCTCAATACTGCAATGCCACTAACCTGGAGGTGTGGATATCCTTGATAAATATGGAAACTCCCCTCCTTTAAAAGCATGATATGAGTTTCTGTCACTGCACAGATATCGATGTTCTCCATACTGAGGAGGCATCTTGAGGTTAAGACTTCTGGTAGTTTCTTGTTCCTTGTGCTGTCTATGGGGTGGGTTTGACTTTGAGCCTTGCCTGAAAAAGGCACTATGGGGGTGACAAGAGCCTTTGCCAATATCCATGTCATCCTAGGCTGACAGACACTGGATCCCTTTGAATGACACCAAAAATTGTTAAAATCGATCATTTTGTCTTTATACTGTGGCATCATTCTAGGTGAGGGTAAGATGCTGCTCAAGGTCAGGGTCATACCAGCCTGGGGCATGATCAGAGAGCTCCTCTATGTCTATTTTCATGTAGTCCTCAGGTCATTCACTGTGTTGGATCCTAGCACGCTCACTGTGACCTTCTCTTTATTCAGCCTGGTGAGCGGGACATCAGTGTGTCTGACAATAGAGTCACCTATAACAAGAGTATCAGGTGTGTTATTCAGCTGACTTTGTGGGTTATGTGTTGTGTGTGTTTTGTTTTGAGGGATGTCTGCTTTGGAGGTCTCTGTTGCTTAGGTAGATTTTTATTTAGAGCCTTCGTGTATGTTTTTGTGTATTTATGTGTTTGGTTCTCTGATGTGGTGGGACTATGTGATACTGGAATTGTGTTGTGTGAGGTTACCTTCTCCTCCTGACTGGTTACACCAGTTTTGAGATGAGAGCTCAGCCTCCAGTTTGGCTAAATAGTTGCATCTCTCACATATATTTGAACCTGTTTGGAGGGGGAGAGGGTTGTCCGTGTACATGAGACAGTTGTAACATTGCCTCAAAATTCCCAGATTCACCAGCTGGACTGGAGAGGAAACCACTGACTGACCTTTGGACATGCTAGAGTAATAGGGAAGCTGAATTTAAGATGGACCAATAGAGGACAGGGTAATCGTAGAGAGTATAAGAGTAAGTAGTGTTTATGGTTTAATAGTGCTAACTTGTAGGATTACGTAACTGGACCAGTGAAGGGCCTTAGAATGAGAATATGGTGTTTAAATTGAGAGATAGAGCAGTTCTAAGGGAAAAAGTGAAGAGCAGACTTTGTGGAGCCAGGAATAGTTTAAACTATGCTCAAAAACGCGCAAAACCACAGCCAACAAGCCTGAAAAGACGCCAAAACCACGAGGCAACCAGGTTTTAAGACAGGAAGATGAATGAGTTTTGGAATTGACCCAGAATGGCCAACAAAACTACAGTTTCAAGTCAGTAACCACTCCCACAGGGGCAGGCAGGCTGCTCAATGTTTTTCACTGCCACTGATCAACAGAGAGACTTTCCTTTAGCCCAAGCAAAAAATGGCCTCACAGAAACTTACAAACAGTTCAAGAACAGCAAGCCTGTAACTGAACTTTTTTAAATCTCAGAAAAGTGCTGTCAGATTTCTACTTGTCCTCTGTATGCCATTCTTCACAGCATATTAAAGTTTCCCAAAATTGTGCATTATACATGATTTGCAAATAATAGTCTAAAAAAGGCACAGGCTGGTCACCTAACTTGCATGTATATAAATGTTGACTGCTAAACGTGTTGTATGCCTTTAAAAGTGCTAGATGAATCTGGAAAATGTGCTTTTGTGTACTCTTAATAGTCAACTAAATTTGTATGTGTGTTAGAGGGACTGTAATGTGTGGGTGTGAGTTTGCCTTGTGTATATTTTTGTGCGATCTCGGAGTTAGACTAATAAATTAGGGGTGTGTGGGGGGCTCAACCCCCCACATGGGGGGTGCAGGGGGGTGAAGCCCCCCTGCTTATCTTTAGTGTAGGGTAGTTTATTGGTTATGGGGAAGGGTGTGTGCATGTTTGTGTGTGTGCTGCACGTATGTATTAGTTTTGCGATTTTGAATTTCGCGCTTTCAACGTTTCGGTAATGTGGGGTTTCGGGCTTTTCGTCTCGGTATTTTGGGCGTTGGGATTCTGTGCATTCGGGATTTCGTAGGGGACCCATATATATATATATATATATATATATATATATATACAGAGAGAGAGAGAGAGAGAAGTTGTATGGTGCAAACCAGGAAGTCAGTAACCCACTTTCAGAATCATTTTAAGAACCCCTCTAAAATTGTGTGACATCCCACTTGGGGCTAACCTATAGGTGTATTTTGCAGAAATAAATGATTATAGAGCTGAAGCCGGGTTGGGGAGATGCCTACAGCCTTGTTTATTTTTTCAAAAGACCACTTATATCCTGGAGCGACAGTGAGGACTGAACATTGTTGCTGAGAAGTGTTTGGTTTTGGAGGGGAAAACAGGTTGTTTTATCAGACTATGACTATGTGAACTACTTAAAAAACAGTAAAAAACAGTGTTTTATGTAGCTCCTACTGCTTCCAGTGTCACCTTTAAAGTAAGTATATATATATATATATATATATATATATATATATATATATATATATATACAGTTGAATTCTGTTTCAGCAACTAACCCTAACACTGCCACTTTCCACAACTTTAACTGTATATCTTTCCTTACAAAAAAAAAAGAAGAAGAAGAAACTTCCTGTAACACTGCCACTACACAAGACACACTCAGACACACAAACATCCATAAACACACACACACACACACACACACACACACACACACACACACACACACACACACACACACACACACACACACAGCACTGCATCTGTCTCCTTACCTAACCTTGACCCTTACCCTAAAATACACACACATTCGCATACAAACATGCAAAACCTATCCACGACCCTAACCCTAATTCTCAAACACACACACCAACACTCTCATCCCCTCCAAACTCCATTCACTTGTCTTGAAGAAATATATATTCATTTTGACCATTTAACTACCTGCACATGTGACATAAAACATCACCCTTAGCATTTGTCAACCTAACAGATATTCAAAGAAATGTAGGGGGAATAATATACATATATATATATATATATATATAGAGAGAGAGAGAGAGAGAGAGTTGTGTGTGTGTGTGTGTGTGTGTGTGTGTATATGCATATATATATATATATATATATATATATATAGAGAGAGAGAGAGAGAGAGAAAGAGAGAAAGGGAGCTTTATATATATAAGTGCATGTGTGCATATGTAAGAAACAGTTACCAACAAGGTGGGCATTTTAGGAATATAACAGGCTGCACATAGGACAGAGGGCTTTCCTGTCTGGGGAAGGTTTGTATTTCCTGGATGGAATTACTGTGCTCAGAAAGCCTTTATTCTATTTTTCTTTTTGTATTTTTATGCGCTTACTTGATTCTTGGTATTTTCCTGAAATAGGGGCTCTTTCCTGTTTTTATTTATTGGGGAATATTTTACATATTGCGCATTTAGAAACTATTTGTTTTTAGCATCCATAATCATGTTCTATAATTTTTCTATAGTCTTGTATATTTCTCAATCTCTTCATGTCAACTTTTTCAGTTTAATCTGTAGGTATTCCTTTTCACCCAGACAACTATAACCACCTTCCTAGTAACTTTCTGCATCCTTTTCACAGCCTTGCAAACATCTTCACAACTAGATGTTTTCTTGCTTTTGTATTATTTTATAGCATGTTTCTCTTATCCTTCTGCTACCCTTTGCAAATGCTTCACTTAGTCTGTCTGTGTTGACATCATTTTCACACCTTTACCCCAGCAATGAGCTATTATGCACTATGGTCATTATCCATAACCAAACCTTGAATAGCCATCTTTTCTATAATATCTTCAGCCGCCTAACACAGATAAAAGATTTCTTTCCCCCTAGTGCCTATTTTAAAATTCATTTAGATTCTTTTCATGAGCACAAGCTGATCTTCTTGACTTCCAGTAACAGCTCATTTGGATGGACCTGAGATGAGTTAATGCCCTTCATATCCAGAATCCTTTTCTTCCCCCATTCTATCAGATTCTCAATCAGAACAATGACTGCTTATTTCTGCCCTTAGCAGTCTATGCGCCACCTAGCTCATCAAACTGCTGCATCCTTTTCCTGTAGTAACCAAGAAGTCCTTCTCTCTCCACCATTGCAAGTCTCTATCATTTAGACAGTTGTTCACTAAATTTGTTTCCCAGGTCCTGATCCTCTTTTCATCAGTTTACAATCTTCCATTAATTTTCTTGTATGTTAACCGCTGCTGCCTCTCTCCTTGTGCATTCCGATATTTCTGTAACATTGTCCATCCCATTCATGTCAATTCTCTAATATGAGTAGTAATTATTTCATACGTGTAGATTAAAAAAAGTACATAAAATGTGAAGCATTATCAAGACTTCTGGCTGTTCTGTGCTGTATTTTAAAATATAGCTTATATAATTTTTATATGTTGTTAATTTATTGTATGTGTATGTCTATTATACTATTAGAATGTTAATGGCTGAAACTGCAAGGTGCACAAACCTATTAACGTGGGATCTCTAATTTGGCCATTTCTTCAAGCTACAGCTGTTAGTACCTTTTGATTGAGGAACACGATACCCACATATGTTGAAAAAAAATCTTTAAAAATTCCACTGATGTAATTTTAATCACTTGTCATTCAAGGTGTCAAAATGTGAGGGGAAGTCTAATTTAATCTGTAAATTAAATACATATTTTGAATTTAATGTGGCTTATATTTGCTTAGTTTGAGAACAGAAAGTAAAACAAAGAATGTTGGCTGGTGATGACAGCTTGCTTTGTGAGAAATTAAACAAGAGTGACATTATACCCCCATTAATAGCTTCATAAATAATATATTTTTTATCAAGTGGATTTGAAGGATTTGATTTGGAAACCTTTAAAACTGAAGTATACCATATCTCTCAACCACTTAGTGCAAGATATCTGGACAAAGCCTAACATAATGGGGGGACAAAGGCACAAAAATAGGGACAGATTTTAACTATTGTTCTTATAAACTTAGAAATTTGCTAGAATAACAGGATTTGTCTTGACGTGCATTTTCTGAAGATTATGAAGTCTGAAACTTAAATGTATGTCTTTATTTAATTACTTCAGTCCTCAGATCATCACAGTGATTTGCCAGAAAACCACAAGTTTTATGAGCAACAGACCAAAATGTGGCAAAAATCTGGACATTCTGCAAAAATCTGGACAGTTGAGAGGTATATCCTCTTATCAAGCAGTCCTCAGCATATAAGTAATATAACAGCAGGAAGGGCTGATTCAGGCATAAGACCATTAACAAAACAAACACTCATTGTTTATGCATATGTCATATCTTTTATCTAAAACATTCATTTATTTAAAGGACCTTGACAAATATTTGGCTTTGTCTTTTTAGTGTAAAAAAGCCTTCCAGTTTAATTCTCATCTCATGTTTTCTTTTCTTAAAAGAATTATTCATTTTACCCTAAGAAATACAGAGTTGTAAATATATTTACAAAATAATACTATAACCCTGAAAATGAGAATTATCAAAGCAGATACTAGTGGAACACTTCATTTCAAATTATTAGCTACATAGATTGGAAAGGCTATTTATTTTTCTTATGAGCTAAGCTGAAGTATACTTTTAAATGTGTTTTGTTTTAGCAGTGGTGATTTGCACATATTTATGTGGATAAATCACCTTATTAAATTTATTAGATTATAATTATTAGATTTTTGAAAGCTACAACTTCATCAAGACCGGTACTATTTAATATGTAATTTATTGCCATGACTTGGCATAGCATGGGGTTTACGCTAGCAGCTATTTTATGTTAATGATATATTAGAAGCAGATAATCTTTGATTTTAAGAGATATAATAAATGTTTTTTTCCCAGTGTCTGTGCCTTCCAGCTAACCATCAGCTGCCTGACTATGCAATTTTCCCTGGTACTATCCCCTTAGATCTAGGACTGTACCAATGACAGCTTATGCAGCTGAAGTATAGTATAGTACAGCAGCCTACAGAATTGCATGCACTGGTCCAGTATACCAAAGGACTTTGGTATGCCCTAACTGGGCTGAAGTAGTGATATCACATATATTATTCAACATAACGTCACTTAGCTCAGGCCCCGCTCAAATGCCTTAGTTTAACAGCAATCTGTCCCATGATTATATAATATTCCCATTTCTGAGAATTTGTCTTCTATTCAGCAAAACTCTATTACTCCATACTGAAGTGGATGAGCCACCAAAGCTACCCTTTACTACCTCTATGTCCTTGAATCATCCAGTGTCTGAGTCAATAGATGACTTTGGGTCATGTAAGTCATAGTTAGGAGTCCGTCCTTCTACAACATGGAGCCAAGAATGGGGTATAGTAAGTCACAGAGGATGATGTATACTAACTATTGATTGTTGGTAACCATACTATTTTAAGTAATATTGAGTTTTTGTCCTGATACATTGTTTATTGTTCGTGACCACAGTATACCAAACAGCACTGATGTTTTGTTCTGATTAATAAATAATCTAAACAAAAAGCTAATCAGCTCCATTAGTCTAATTAATTGTGTAGCTGCTGTATGTAAAGCATCTCAAGCGTTACTGTTTTTATGTCAAAGGTCTCAAAAATGAGTTGAACTAATGGACGAGATATTTATAATGCTTTATTTAAGATGGAGATAAATGGCTGATTCTAGTGCTTGTAAATTAATTGTATCTACAAATAACTCAAACAATTTTTGTAAAGAAAAAAATCAAATAAGTATATGAAAAGATAAAATAAAAAAATTCAAGTTATATTTTGTGATGAAAAAATTAGTTTAGTGCTACTGATTCAGAACTTGTAATGAAGCTGCTAATTTAAGAATTTAATTTCAAATACTAATACAAAGAAATACAAAATGTGCCTCATCATTTAATCAATGTTGCAGTCATCACTGTATGCAACTCTTGTATAAAAGATACTGCAGGAAAATTGAGTCAAACAATTAATCTACTTGAGGTTAAGGTCCAATGTCCTGCCTGTCTTCCTCATCTGACCAACATTCCCTCATGGCTAGGGTAATACAAACCTAAATTGGTCTTCATCATGCATCTGGTATATAAGAGGCATCTACCTAACTTGTCTTCATTTCTTTCTTTCAGTGTTCATGAATGCAAAACAAATCTTCATCATTTTGTCGGCTTAGAGCTATGTCCAAAGAGCAGAGCAGAGCAGATGACTACCCCATTGGGAGATATTTCTTGTATTCTTGCCTGTGGTTGGCATCATGTTTTTGCTAGCATATGGCATTATATTGTGAGGTTGGTTTTGGATGTTGGGATAGTGAACAACAAACATGGTGCTGGACATATCCACACCTAAGGAAGTCAGTATACATGCTTGTAAATGCCTGTTTGCATACAATGTCTATAATATTAGTAGGCTTACAATTTACCAGGGATTTAGACCTAAGACTATAAAGGCAAGGTTTAGGAATATTTTGCCTTATCTAAGCAAGAAAAAGTTAGTGGCCATCTTAGTAAAACTGACTGCATCAGCAGAGCAACAGCAAGCTGGCAGCTGAGATACCCCCAACCTAAAAAAAAGAGAGAGAGATGTGAGAGATGAAACAGAAGTTCATGGAGATCCTGGAATCTGATCATTTATTAGGTGGCCCTAGGTCCAAGGCTGTCAGCTCAGTGGTGGCAACAGAACATCTACAAGTTCTCTTATCTGTAGCAGCACAGACTCCTAACAACGTTACTTTGGAATTTGGTATGTATTTGGCACTCAGCATGTCCGTTTGAACTAGAAAATTAATTAGGCAGTATATAGCTTCTTATCTGTAGCAGCACAGACCCCTAACAACGTTACTTTGGAATCTTTTATGTATTTGGCACTCAGCATGTCAGTTTGAACTAGAAACTTAATTAGGCAGTATATAGCTGACACCAGACAAGTGCTGGTTACTGGATAGCATCCTTCTATTAAGTAAGGGTGGGGGAGTATAACTGCTTACCAGTTTAAGACCCAGACAATGGACGCACAGGCAATTGCCAAACTGGAATTGCTGCCTTATGGTGGGTCATCAGTCCTCCCATCTCCATATTGCCTCCTTCACAAAATTAGGCTAAGCTGGCTGAAGGGTTCTTTCAGTTTTTACAGAGACAGATTCATTATGCTACAATGTAAGACACAACATTACTGCTAGGTCCTCGTCAGTGCTCACTGTCTGTCCTTTATCTAGAGAATAAAACTCTAAATAGGGTCTCTACTTTTCAAACCATCAATCTCCAATCTTTCCCTTTATTTGACAACTGGCTATATTCATGTATCCCTAACTATAACCTTTGGTCCCTCCCTCCCTCCCAACATAACCCTCTTCAAAAAGCACAGCAATACTACAGTGCTTAGACCACAATTTCTCCATCCTTGGCCATCAGATCTGGGAATCTGTTCCCACATATATTAAAGAAAAGTCCTCCTTCATAATATTGAGGAAAGTACTTAAACACTTTGTCTTTAAAGATGATTCTGACAGTTGCTTTAAAATGGTGTCAGTTACCTCAATCTATACCCACCTCTCAGATACCTGTGTCCCCCACTGCTTCAGGTCTTCCTCCTCCTACCTCACTGCCTTATTGCACCTCTCTGCTCTGCATGCCCAATCACTTTATCAAAGTCTTTTTACCATGTCATTACCATCTCATCATACTCATTTGTCAGTTCATCGCACCTTGCAATTAGTTATTCTATAACTGAACTGTATTTTATATCTAGTCATCTATCTATCAATCTGTGCTCTTCTTTGCTTACTCTGATGGCAGTGTGCACTATATTGGGACGTCTGCATTTTTGCTTGTTTGTTTATTCTCCTGCATTGAACCTTTAAATCACTGAGTTTAGTCAGTGTTGTACCCTAGGCAACATAACTAAATAAATAAATACATACATACATATGTACAACAAAAGCAAACCTACTGTGTCAGTAATCCAATCAAAAAGAAAAAAAAGGAAAACTCTCCTTTGTGAGACCCTGAATCCAACAGCTCTGATGATGATGAAGAGGAGAAATTGGACTAGAATTCCCAGATATTCTCCCTGTTATCCTAAGACACAGAGAGTGGAGTCCCACTGTCATCTGACTCACCAGCTGAACACACCACATTTGGACATTGTCTCTATCATGAGGAGAGAGCTCCAGTGGCAAACCTATGGGGCCACACCCTCATAAAAAAAGGGTAATAGACCTTCTAGGGCTGAACCTCTTAAACTGGTAGCTAGCCCTCCAGTTCAGAAAGCCTTCCTGGATATTTTTTGTGTAACCTCCCTGGTGACCGAGTCCTCCCCAAGAGACCTGATAGGAACTATAGGTTACACCCCCTTCCTCACAAGTTCCTCTAATAAGAGCTATTGTGCAGACTCAGATAAGGTGTCTCTAGAATCCATAATGGGAGTCCAAATGGCTCCTGCCATAGCACTCTTCCCAGTGACAGGGGAAGTAGGCTACTGGAGAGAGGTAGGAAAAGGTATATCCCTTAGCAGATGTGGCATTCAGGGCTTCAGTCTACCAAACCCGTGTTTTGAAATGCCAGGAGCACGTCCTTTAGCAACTTCTAGAAAATTGTGAGGGAGTGCAAGCTGAGAAATCAGAAAGCTTCCATACTTGTCCAAATCCAAACGTCTCTGAAACTAAGGATTCATGCTGTAAAATCAAGCATGATACTGTGGCCGCCACAACGTGGTCAGTTATTAGGTGATATTCCTGGCTGAGGACTCAATGTCTGTCTCAGGATATAAAGCTGATGCTCTATAATGTACAGGTGGATAAGGACTTGCTGTTTGGAGCCCAGGTGTACAACACATTAAAAAAATAAACTAATTACTCCAATGGATCAATAAAGCATATAATCCACCCTCTTATTTCCAAATATAATAAAAATTATCCTTACCACAGGCAAGGTAAAGGTAAGCAGACTAACGATAGAAAGGTTGTGTGTGTGTGTGTGTGTGTGTGTGTGTGTGTGTGTGTGTGTGTGTGTGTGTGTGTGTGTGTGTGTGTGTGCGTGTGTCTGTGTGTGTGTGTGTGTGTGTGTGTGTGTGTGTCTGTGTGTGTGTGTGCATGTGTTTGTGTGCGTGTGTGCGTGTGTGCTTGCATGTGTGCGTGTGTGCGTGCGTGTGTGTGTGTGTGTGTGTGTGTGTGTGTGTGTGTGTGTGTGTGTGTGTGTGTGTGTGTGTGTGTGTGTGTGTGTGTGTGTGTGCTTGCATAACACAAAAGAGATTAGCTGCAACTACACCAGCTTTTCCCCCTCCACCTTAATCAAAATTTTCAAAAACACCACCTTAACACTTAATGCCTTGAATCCAGTTGCCTATCCATTTACCAAAAAGGGGGACACTTGGCCTCTTCTTACTAACAGTTGAATGGATGCTTTTAATTATAGTCAGAGGGTAGAAGCTATGGTTTATGGACAGACCTCAAAGTTGAGTCAGCCATCAATGCCAACAGATAATCTGGCAGGCTCCATATTATCAGAAATACTGATGGTTAGTACAATTAACCATGACCCATGGACAGGAGAATACAGGATTATGATCAAGACTGTTTCTTTTCACAAGAAATGACAGGCCCTGATGACCCATTTTAGATTTCTCAAGATGAAACTAATAATCAAAATTCAAGATGTTGGCAATACAACTCTAACTTTTTCTCTTAAACCTTCAGGCACTCTTTCTTACTTTGCTCCTCAAGGGTGCCTGCCTCCACATTCCCATTTATAGAGGCCACACACCCTGTCTGATATTTGTGAACAGGGACATCATGATCAATTTAATTCTTTGCCCTTTTTCTAGAAATTGCACACTGAGATTTCACAAAATGTCTGCCCCCAGTGATAAGGCACTTCGGGGCCAAGCGCATTCACATTTACCTATATTAAGATGAGTGCCTGATTGAAATCCACTCTCACAAGCTCTGCTACCAAGCTATTTCCTGGGGTATGAGGTTTGATTCTCTCAGCCGTCATTTGTCAAACTGTGTGACTCTGAGAAAGTCATTTAACCAGACAGTGCTCCAGGGCTGAGTCTGAAAAAGGTCTCTCTGGATCAGTGAACTCTCCATACTATCAAATATAACCAAACAAACAAAAAACAAACAGGAGGATATGCATAGGGCTATGAACTGCACTTTGCACTAGATGATCATTCTGGGGTTCACCAACAAGAACCATATCCACTCATTGTTTAAGCCAGAAGATGGTCTTCCTGGGAGCAACATGAGATGCAAAAATAAGTAGGCCTACATTCCACAGGAGAATGTGGTGTCACTAATGATTCTGTTCTTCTCCATTATAGGGAAACCCAGACTAACAGCCAGACAGTTCTTGGCCATTCTAGGACAGATGTTGTCATCAAACCAACTACATATGAAATAAATACAGTGGTTCCTTAGTAACACGCAATACCTGTGGCTTCAGCTCTTGGAAGTTATCATCTCAATGTTGCTTTGTGTCTGGACAGATTTAATGGGGTGCTTACAGCCAACATAATGAAATGAAGAGGTGCCATTTTAGGAACAAGTGCTAATCGAACCCTGACTTTAGATGTCTCAGAGCTAATTTCTAAAAGTTGCTACAGTATATGTTCCTGGAATTTCAAAACACAGATCTGGCAGTTCAAAGCCCTGAATGCCTCAGTAACTAGAACATATACCTGCTCCCAGCTCTCACCAGTAGCCTGTTTTTCCTGCCACTGGGAAGAGTGCTATGCCAGGAGCCAGTGTGACTCCCACACTTTGGACCTAAAAGCGCAGATCAGCTGAAGCTCCCAGAATCAAAGGCTTCACATAAGTATCAAAGAAAAAGTGGTATTGATCTGGATACTGAAGACTTTCAAATATATCCGGGTAGGTTCATAGGTAGGTACTAGGCTATCGGCCCTGAGGCCTATACAAGCCCAGCCAAAAAGGTACCCTGGCCTTTGCCACCCAAGAAAATTATTTTCCTGTGCCACTGTCGAGCAGAGCCACAGAGGTGATCCCTAGGGTGAATTTCCTATTTCCCATCCGGTCATCAAGATTTTTCTTGAAGAGTGCTAATGAGGAGCTTTGTTTGATCTAGATAGATAGTTTATTCCAGAGTATGGGAAGTCTCTGGTCAGGAATCTATCCCTCCGGCATGTTCTGTTTATTGTGGTGACAAGGTTTAGGTCCCTAGAGCTCGGAGGGATTGGGATTTCTTTAAGTGGAGCATGTCCAACAGCTCTGGGTTTGACATAGCTTTGTATATTAGGCAGAGATCACCTCTGAGTAGGCGATATGCAATGGAGTAAAGCTGGAGTCTTTTGAGACGGTCTGTGTAGGGCATCTGTTTGAGGCTGGTAATCCTCTTTGTGAGGTATTTCTGCAGCCTTTCCAGTTGTTGTAGATGTCTTGTGAGGTACATACCAAAAGGGGAGTTGTACTCTAATAATGGGTCTAATGAGTGATGAGTAAAGGGGAACAATGACCTCTTTTTTTCTGGATGAGAAACCTTTTGTGATGAGGTGTGCCATGTAGAAGGATTTCCTGACTACTGTGGTGATGTGATTATCAAAGGAGAGACTACTGTCCACCTGTGTCCCAAGGTCTCTTTTCACACTTTTGGTGTTAAGTATACTACTGCCTATGTTGTAGTTCATGGGTACAGAGTTTTTACCAAATGGGATGACAATGCACTTTTTAGCATTGAGCTTGAGGCCATGGCTTTGAAACCAGGCATCTGTCTCAGTGAGGCCCTTTTGTAGGATGTCCACATCGTTACGAGTTTCGATTATGGCTCCTAGTTTGCAGTCATCTGCGAACTTCATTAGCCAATGATTTTCTTTGTTAGCCTGTACTTCAGAGAAGTAGATACCAAACAGGAAAGGACCCAGGATTGAACCCTGTGGTACTCCACTTGTCATTGGTCTGAAGTCGGATTTGGAGTCTGCTACTTTCACAGTGTGGGTTCTGTCAGTAAGCCAGTTGGCAACCCATCTTGTGACATAGGGATTTATACCTAGTTTTGTGAGTTTATACATAATTCCAGAGTGGAGGATGGTGTCGAAAGCCTTGGCAAGATCTAGATAGGCTGTGTAAACCACCTTACCCTTGTCTCCAGCTTTGGTGACTGCTTCAAAGAAGTCTATCAGGTTTAGGAGACATGACCTGCCTTTTACAAACCTGAACTGGGTGGTATCCAGAGTTTGGAGATTACCAATGTCTTTGTTTATAAGTTCCATGATGATACGTTCCATGGCCTTGCAGACCAGGCTTGTCAGGCTAATGGGGCGGGAGTTCCCGGGGTCTGTGTTGGCTACCCCCTTGTGGAATGGGATAACCGTTGCTGGGCGCCATTCAGCAGGCACAAAGCCTGAGGTGAGGCTATGACTGAAAATGGTACTTAGGTGGGGTGCTAGTTCGTTCTGTTGTTCATGTAGAGCGCAGCCTGGGATGTTGTCTGGTCCCATGGATGCTGTGTTCTTGGCTTTGGAGAGTGTGATTTTTGCCTGTGCAGTCGTGATTACAGGAACTTTGCATTCTTCTGGTATAGAGATGGGCTCTTTAGGGGGTGAGAGAGGGGTAAAGTTAGCACTGAACCTATCTGCCAGGATGTTGTCACTATCAGTTGGGTCTGTATATTTAGTGCCATTGTGCTGTAACTCAGAGCAGATCTGAGTGCTGCCATTGAGATTCTTGACATAGCTATAGAATGCTTTGTGGTTGTCTTTAGAATCAGTGGCGATTTTTGTTTTTGTAACTAGCTTTGGAAGATTTTATCAGGGATCGCAGCTTCTTACTGAGGCTGACTAGGGAGCTCCTCCACTCGTGGGATTTTACTCTTTTGCAAGAGTTTCTTCCTTCTGTTGTACAGTTTCTTTATGGCAGGGGACCACCAGATTGGCTTCCTTTTTTTGGAGGATAGCGTCTTGGTTCTGTTTGGGATAGCATGATCCATGCACTCATGTAAGTGCTTATAAAGTGCAACTGTGTAGGATTCAGTAGTAACTGTATTGTCCATCTGCATGGGTGTCATGAAGTTCACCACTTCTGTCTTAAGAAGCATGAAGTTGGCTTTGGATAATTTTTTTACCATGGTTTCCTTAATGGGGGGGGGGGGTGGAGGCAGGATGTGGATATCTAGAGTAATTAGCTTATGGTCAGATTGGACCAATGAGGTGCTGACTTCATGTGTGGAACACCAGTCACTCATATTGGTAATGACTAGATCTAGGATATTGTTGCCCCTGGTGGGGGTGTGGATAAGTTGATCCAAGGCATTGGAGTTTATGAATTCCAGAAAGCGTTGAGCGAAGGAGTTGGTACATGACTAGTTTTCCCAGTTAATGGTGGGGTAGTTGAAATCGCCCATTATTAGGGTGTTTGGTTGAACCCTAATATTTTCCAGTACATCAAGAAAAGAGGATTGGGAATCCTGGGGCATGGTGGGTGATCTGTAGCAAGCTAAAATTTGGATTGCAATTTTGCCCAGAGTTAGTTGCAGTTGGATAACCTCGGCTACATTATGCTGAGCAATTAGCCTGGAGGTGTGGATATCCTTAATGAATACGGACACACCTCCATCTTTGGTCGTCTAGTCCAGGTTACATGGCTGAAAAGTGTGGTATGAGTTATAGCCTGGTACATTACATTTCGCATAGATTATCTTTATTATTAATTTTATTCATCATCAAAGGTGTATAAAAAGATCTATGTAAAATATGTATAAAGTTCTGACAATGGAAGATGTAGTTCTATAAAAGCAGATTCCAATATATATTGTTTATCTTGTTGAGGTTGGTGGGTCCCCCATTAACAGAGTGGGTGGTGAAATAATTCCAGTATGAATCTACATTGTAAAAAGTTTGCTTGTCTGATAATTTTATGTGTATATATGAAAGTTTACCTTTATCAGAAACTTTATGCTGTAAATTTATTATCAAGTAACTCAATCAGTTTTTGGGAATGAGATCTTTCTTTAACTGTTATAGACATTAGATCTATTCTATCAATGAGATGTTGTCTAAAGATCTGGAACCTCTAACCAGAAAGTTTCTCTTAGATCAACAAATTCTTGTTTTAAGAAATCTAGATTTTTAACTTTATTTATCAGATATCAGCTGATACCAGTACTTTAGATTATTATCTATAGCTAAATGAGCTCCTTCTGAAGTAGATGACATAAACATACCCTGAGGTATAAATTATAGGAATGTAATAAAATTCCTGTTCCCTATACTTAGGGTGCATATGAATATGTCATTTATAACTAATAATAATATTTAATGTTGTAACAGACCAATACATGTTTAGATGTAATAGGTGAGGTAATAAAATTCCTTTAGCAACCACTGGCATGGAGTTATTTTATAATCATAGCATTTTTATGTGTTGTTGGGAGATTTTCATGAAGTGATAGGCTAATCTAGCTCCCAATAATCTTCCTTCCATTTTATGACATATGACCCAGATCTATTAATAGAAGTAATAATCTCTTATAATAGAAGAGATAATATATAAATTAAAGTCTGGAAAAGAAATACCCCCTTGAGGAATCAGCTATTGGGGTATGTTTTAACTGCAATCCTAGGTCTATTAGGTGCCCATAAGAAATTTAACATTAGTGTATTCCAGTTTCTTGATAGTTATTTCTTTGTAGGTGAAAGTATTATTGATGTGCATATATATAAATCTTGGGAAGTCATTATCATTTTAATAATTGTAGAGTCTCTCCTCCATAGTAAAAAAAAAATATATTATTCCAGGTATTAAAAGATTTTGTATATTAAGAAAACAGGTATTATAGTTATTATATATACAGATTTAATATCTTTTATAGATGAGTATTATACCTAAATAAAGTTATCTTGATCCTGAGTTGGGTTACATATTTGAGTATTAAAATCACTAATGAGAGTATTTTTTGTGTATATATAGGTGAGTATTTTAGTTTTTATGGTTAATCTTGTGAAAGTGATTTCTAAATTAGTCCAGTATTTCTGGTATACTAGAAACATTCTTCTTTTCCTTAGAGAAAAGATTTCTTTGATATGGTTTTGTTTATTCAATCTTTTTGTTTTATTTTAAGTCTATGTAAGTATTTGGGGCTTATTGAATAAGACAAAACTTGTATTCTCTAAAGTTATTTTAACTTTATGAGTTAAAGTTTCTTTGTATTTCTCATTTAGTTTGTTTATTTCTTCAATAACTTTCTTGTCCATAATATTTTCTTTATTATTATGCTTATAAGAGTCCAGTTTACTTTGAATATCTAACAATTCCTTATCCCAAGATTTCCTTTTGTTATTATACCATCTGATACTTTGTCCATATAGATATGATTTTAAGGCATCCCAAACATAGACAATGGAGACTTCAGGAGTATTATTTATGTCTAGAAAATGTTGTACTTCTGAAAGTATATATTCTTTATAGTCTTTTAGCTGAGTTAAGTATGCTGGTATCCTTTTGATCTGAACATTATGAGTATTTTTATCATGAATTCAAAAACAATTGAGTTATGATCAGATATAGGACATGAAATGATTTTGGAATTAATTAAATCTGTTACCATCTGGTTAGAAATAAAGACCCTATCTATTTTTGAATAAGTTTTGTATCTGTTAGAAAAAAAGGTGTATGGTAATGATTTTGACTCTATCTGATTATTAATATCATTCAAATGATAAGAATTAGCAAAATCATTTAAATGTTTTGCATTAGATGTAATTCTTCTTTTTCTTTATAGTGGTAGTATCACTTTCATGTAGTATACAATTAAAATCACCAGCTAAAATAATATCCCTATAGAGAATGATATGATCTTATCAATATGATGTTTCACTGTATTAATACCAATTCCAGGTATCCAATATACATTAATTAAAGTGTAAGTCTTCCCATTAATTTGTATTGTAACCATACAAAACATTCCTTTGTCATCCTGATAAGACTTAATGGTTTTAGGAATGGGCATACTTTTATTCCATAAAATAGCCACTCCTCTTTTTCTGAGTGTGCTCTGAACTAACCAATACTGTATACTTATTAGTGGCTAGTTTATCAATATCTTTTTCAAGAGATGGGTTTCTTGCAGGAAGACTAGATTGGCCTTGTGTAGATTAATGTATCTTATTAGGCTTGCCCTTTTACACGGATTGTTCAATCCATTAATGTTTAAAGAAATTCCTTTTAAAGATGTCATTTGGCATTTTAAAACTCAAGAATCTTATGATCGAAATAACAAATAACCAGATAAATAATGTTACATCTCCTCTTTTAGGTGTACCTTTAAATATAGCTGTATTCATTAAATCTCTTATGGGATTTTGTATAGGATTCAATTTTGTTTGTAGTGACAATGAGTGTACAAAATATATTGTGGATGTCAAAACTATATACATATAACAATGAACAAGTGAAAATAATGTAAGGATTAAACCTTGCATCCCGCCTGGAGTTGAAAACTCCAACTTAGAGCAGTATTTACTACTCAAGTTAACCCCCTACCCTAAGCAGCAGTACCTCAGCTACCACCTTATCAATTTAATACTAGTTATATTTAACTGAGGTTAACAGTTTTCAATTCAATTATCTATCAAGACAAAACTACACATTTGGTAAAACAGCATCATATAAACTAAAATAAACTTTTTTTTTTTTTTAAAAAACTGTTCATACTATTATATAGATCTATGTAATATATAACACTTGTATTCTAATAGCATTCAAATAATCTTAATGTTAGAAATCAAGAGGAGAGAAAATTATGTTCTAACATTCATTTAAATCAAAAACTTTGGCTAATATGATTCAGACATTACATGCATTAAGATGCATCTATTTTCTGTCATGTGAATTCTATCAACAGCTTCCAAAAAAATCTTGAATTGTTTGTATATGAGCATTTACTTAAACTCATTATTGTCAATAGAGTAAAATATTGTATTCATAAAAATTATTATAAATCATATTGCATAGTTATGCAGATTCTCAGAAACACCTGCGTTATTACCTAAAAAAAAAAAAAAAAAGCCATCGCACACATAAACACAGACACACACACATACATAAACACATACACATATACACACACACACATATCCACACACACACACACACACACACACACACACACACACACACACACACACACACACACACACACACATATATACATACATACACACACACACACACACACACACACACACACACACACACACATATATATATATATATATATATCTGATCTCACTGAGTTGTGTCTTTGTAGAGCACAATCCTACTTGTTGTCCCTAGAATAAATCTGTCTGCTTTATACAAAATAATGCACAGCAAACACATATTAGTAACCAGATTTTACAATCATGCTAACCTACTGCTTTAAAATATATCACATGACATTTCTTCCAGAATAGAGTTATAAGATTATTTATGCTTGTCAATCAGATGAATTAAATGAGTTATAGTAAAGTATATGTTTGGGACACAAGTTTTAACACAGATTATTATGCTACTGTTGAGTAGATTTTCAAAAACATTTAAATAAATGTTTCATTTTCTATGCCTTCTAAAATAAGATATTTACTTGCTACAAGAAACTACATCATCTAAACTCATCATAACTGACATATTTTATGAACAGAGTATTTTTCCTGAATCTGTGGTGTGTCAGTGTGATAACCTTGTCAATGTTTATACTAACTGCTTTCAGTTTCTCTGTGAAAGTTCTGTGAGTGAAGCTTCTGAGGAAACTCATGGACACTATGCATGAGACAGCCCACATCCCAGATTGTCTCCCTTAACATTTTGGCGGGAAACTTATTAAAACTTGTGGCAAACATTCATTTTGTCAATAGAGTAAAATATTGTATTCATAGAAATTATTATAAATCATATTAGATAGTTATGCAGATTCTCAGAAAAAAAAGCCATCACACTCACACACACACACACACACACACACACACACACACACACACACACACACACACACACACACACACACACACATATATATATATATATATATCTGATCTCACTGAGTTGTGCCTTTGTAGAGCACTGTCCTACTTGCTGTCCCTAGAATAAATCTGTCTGCTTTATACAAAATAATGCACAGCAAACACATATTGGTAACCAGATTTTACAATCATGCTAACCTACTGCTTTAAAATATATCACATGACATTTCTTCCAGAATAGAGTTATAAGATTATTTATGTTTGTCAATCAGATGAATTAAATGAGTTATAGTAAAGTATATGTTTGGAACACAAATTTTTAACACAGATTATTATGCTACTGTTGAGTAGATTTTCAAAAACATTTAAATAAATGTTTCATTTTCTATGCCTTCTAAAATAAGATATTTACTTGCTACAAGAAACTACATCATCTAAACTCATCATAACTGACATATTTTATGAATAGAGTATTTTTCCTGAATCTGTGGTGTGTCAGTGTGATAACCTTGTCAATGTTTATACTAACTGCTTTCAGTTTCTTTGTGAGAATTCTGTGATTTGAAGATTCTGAGGTAACTCAAGGACATTGTGCATAAGACAGCCCACATCCCAGATTGTCTCTCTTAACATTTTGGCGGGAAACTTATTAAAAACTAGTGACAAACATTCATTTAGCAGTGTAAATGCATCTAAACATGACAGAACCTCCACAATGTATTCCACAGATCATCACAGCCTCTATGCAAGTGAAATTAAACTCAAAATTACCAACAAGTAATAAAACTCAGCATTCTTCTCCCAACTCAATTTTCATACAAATCCTATTATTCACTGTGCCCACACAGTCAAAAGCATTCTATATATTAATAAAGAAAAGAAAAGAGAGTAGAAAATAAAAGGGAGTGAGGCAGAAATAAAAATGTAAGAGAAAGCTGTAAGAAGTATATACAATGGAATGTTACTTACTGTTTATATTAATAGAGTTAAAAATAAAACATATTATTTACTCTTATTTAGTTCTGATTATTATTAGTTAAAGCATGACAGATTATTTACAAACAAGCATAAGCAGTATAATCAAGAAAGTATAATTAGAAATAGCATTTGAAGAACTTATAAACTTTTACAAGAAATAAATATGTTATTATTCTATTAATGATATTTTCATTACTGTTCTCTCCCTGCCCTCCCCCACCATTTACCCACTACATGATCTAAATAGAATGTCATTCTTTAAACAAAGAAAATAATAAAAGAAGAAGAAAAAAAAGGTAAAGATAAAAAAATGTATCAAATTACTAACCTTACTTTTTTCAGAAAGAAAAACAAATCGAGTCACAGCCTGCCATTAAATCCTCAGGCATTTTGACTGGTTATGAAACAAAACATTTCTTTGCACATAGAGAATAACTTTGATTAAATCTTTTCCAAAATATTTGTGGCTTTCTGGAAATGCAGGAACTATATTCAAAAAGATTAATAATGAACTAAAATGATGAGAGAGAAAAAAACATATAACAAATCATTTGTTTTTTAGTCTCTTCTTCTTCTCTGAAGTCTTCCAGGAAGCTTCAGTTGCCAATCTCTTTAATGAAGAACTAGCCCATTCCATTTCTTCTATTTTATCCAAAATCCTTTTTTCTTTGACAAATAGTAAAGCAGAGTCTAAATCATCGAAGACCTTAGGACCATCAGGAAGGAAGATTTTTAAGCTTGGCAGGAAACAGAAGGTATGTTTTAAACTGTGCTTTTAAGCTCCCTTATTAGTGGCAGAAAAACTTTTCTTTTAGCAATTACCATGGAAGAATAGTCATTGTCAAAACGCACAGTTGTCTCATTAAACTTAACAGGAGCTTTAGCCCAAGCAGATTTAAGAACCATCTCTTTATCAAAAGATGATAGAAATCTAACTATAACTGATCTAGGATAGTTTTTGTTAGAGTTAGTATTAGCTATAGATCTATGTGCTCTTCGATACCAAAGAGAATGCTTCTGGTAAATCTAAAGTTTTAGGGAGCCATGTTGTTAAAAAGAAGTAATATTGTTACCTTCAATATTTTCTGGCAGTCCAAAAATCCTAATGTTATTAGCCTAGATCTATTTTCCAGGTCATCCAGCTTTGTTTGTAAATGTGTATTTTGTTTCAGCAGAAACTCAATGCTGATTTCCTGTTCTTGTATTTTATTTTCCATGTCATTCACAGCTTCTTCTATGCCTGTCATCTGGATCTTCTGTTGTTGCAGGTCCATATGTAACAAGTCTATTTGTTTTGTATTTTTTCTATGAAAGTGTCTATTTTAGTATCCATTTTATCCATCTTAGCAGTAAGTTGCTGGACTATAATTATCAGAGACTGAAGTTCTTTCTTGATGCTGGAGTCTTGAGAATTTGTCTTACTGGAACTCATTTCAGACTGATAAACTGACAGGAAAATTTCCAAAGTAATTTCTGACAGGAATATTATTAAGATTTCCTTTCTTTTTTAGATATAGTTCAAGAACTATATAAAACAAACATATTTAGAAAGAAAATTACTTCAAGAATTAATTTTTTAAGTAATTAATTCCTGTCAATGTAATGAAATTGGTGGAGCTGAAGAAATCTGCTGCTATCCTGTGTTCATCCTTGGCCACGCCGCTCTGCCATTGAGATTCTTGACATAGCTATAGAATGCTTTGTGGTTGTCTTTAGAATCAGTGCCGATTTTTGTTTTCGTAACTAGCTTTGGAGGATTTTATCAGGGATCGCAGCTTCTTACTGAGGCTGACTAGGGAGCTCCTCCACTCGTGGGATTTTACTCTCTTTTGCAAGAGTTTCTTCCTTCTGTTGTACAGTTTGTTTATGGCAGGGGACCACCAGATTGGCTTCCTTTTTTGGAGGATAGCGTCTTGGTTCTGTTTGGGATAGCATGATCCATGCACTCATGTAAGTGCTTATAAAGTGCAATTGTGCAGGATTCAGTAGTCATAACTGTATTGTCCATCTGCATGGGTGTCATGAAGTTCACCACTTCTGTCTTAAGAAGCATGAAGTTGGCTTTGGATAATTTTTTTACCATGGTTTCCTTAATGGGGGGTGGAGGCAGGCTGTGGATATCTAGAGTAATTAGCTTATGGTCGGATTGGACCAATGAGGCGCTGACTTCATGTGTGGAACACCAGTCACTCATATTGGTAATGACTAGATTTAGGATATTGTTGCCCCTGGTGGGGGTGTGGATAAGTTGATCCAGGGCATTGGAGTTTATGAATTCCAGAAAGCGTTGAGTGAAGGAGTTGGTACATGACTAGTTTTCCCAGTTAATGGTGGGGTAGTTGAAATCGCCCATTATTAGGGTGTTTGGTTGAACCCTAATATTTTCCAGTACATCAAGAAAAGAGGATTGGGAATCCTGGGGCATGGTGGGTGATCTGTAGCAAGCTAAAATTTGGATTGCAATTTTGCCCAGAGTTAGTTGCATTTGGATAACCTCAGCTACATTATGCTGAGCAATTAGCCTGGAGGTGTGGATATCCTTAATGAATATGGACACACCTCCGTCTTTGGTCTTCTGGTCCAGGTTACATGGCTGAAAAGTGTGGTATGAGTTATAGCCTGGTAGTGCAGGGATGCTCTCTGGAGCCTTGAACCAGGTCTCAGTCACTGCACAGATATCGATGTTCTCCATTTTAAGGAATGCCTCGAGTGAGTGCATTTTGAGATTTAGACTTCTAGCATTGAGTAGCATCACCCTCAGTTTTTGCTTGCCTGTTCCTGTTACAGTGGTGAATTTGTCATTTGAACCTTGCCTAAAAAAGGCACTATAGGAGCGGCAAGAACCTTAGCCAGTATCCAGAATCCCAGGGGTGACAGGTGCAGGCCATCTCTGGCAAAACATCGTGGTCTGTCGACCATGTCATCCCAGGCGGACAGATACTGGATCCCTTTAGAATGACACCAGAAGCTTAGCCAATTGTTGAAGTCAATCAATTTGTCCTTGTACTGCGGCATAATTCTGGGTGATGGCAGAATGCTACTCAGGGCTAGGGTCATACCTGCCTGGGCTACAAGATCAGAGAGCTCTTCCATGTCTCTTTTCATGTAGTCCATGGAGGTACGTCTCAGGTCATTCACACCAACATGGACAATGACAGAGTCATATTTGTACTTGTTGTGGAGTGACCTGAGTGCGTGGGTTATGTGGCGGATCCTGGCACCTGACAGGCAGCTGACAGTAACCTTCTCCTTGTTTAGCCTGGTGAGTGGGACATCAGTGTGCCTGACTATAGAGTCACCTATGACTAGTGTGTTGGGTATGTTGTTTTGCCTTATTGGCTGTGGTTGAGTGGCACACTGAGTCTGCAGACTATGTATCATTTGGGTTGTATTGGGGGGTGGAGGTTGCTTGCATTTCTGCTTTTGAGGTCTCTGTTGCTTGAGCAGATCATTATTGAGAACCTCCGCGAATGTTTTTGTGTTTCTATGTGTGGATTTTGATGGTGTAGATTTAGTGAGACTATGTGATGAGTGTGGTATGGTACAAGTGTTTACCTTCTCCTCTTGACTGTCAAGTTCAGTCTTGATTGGAGAGAACTTTACCTCCAGTTTGGCTAGATAATTGCATCTCTCACAGGTTGTAGTGTTGGGTGGTAGGGGGAGAGGGTTGTCTGTGTACATGAGGCAATTTCTACATTGCCCCAAGATGCCCATATTTATCAGATAGACAGGAGAGAACACTGGGAGCTGACCCTTGGATATGGCTGCATAAAAAAACTATGTTCCTCTAGATAAGTGAGGAAAGTGAGTACAAGAGTTGTTTTTCTCTAAGCAAGTGAGGAAAGTAAGTACCAAAACTGTTTTCCTCTAGGTAATGAGGAAGGTTGAGTGCTGTAGCAATTAGTAGGTTATTTAGTGCTTACAAGTTCTGAACAAGTGCTGATCACGAAAAAGCAAATTTAAGTGCTAAAAAGAATCTGGATCTGGACTAGACTAGTTACAGGAAATGGGGGAAACAAGTGCAAATGTAGGCTTTTAAATCAGAAAGTTGAGAGATATGGAAAAACTGCCCAAATGGCCAATAGCTACAATTTCTGGGCCAGAACCACTCCTTATGTGGTAGATAGTTACCTAGTGCTTACCACTCCCACTGATAAGCTAGAAGGCTTCCCTCCAACACAGAAAGCTTGGGGGGCTCAGAAGCTTACATACAGTCCTGGATACAGCAAATCTGAATTTGGACTACACTAGTTACAGGAAAAGTATTTTTTTTTTTTTATATATACAGAAAAGTAGCTAAAACAGCAGTCAAAACAATTCAAATGCAGTGCAAGCTAGCACATTTGAGTATGTAGCAATGTTAGACCAAACAGTTTAAAAAATGCAATTAAATTAAAAATGTCTATAAACAATGCAGAAGGAGTCTATTAGGTAGAATGAGGTAAAGAGATGGGACTGGGGGAGTGTCCCAGATCAAATCTACAGGGCAACTGCAAAAACCTCCAAATTTAAACAACACAGGAATAGGGAGGGTGGGTATGGGAAAACCAACACCTTCAGCAGAGATCTGAAGAACTATACAGTGAAGCAAAAATAACAGTGCACAACTCTAAAGTCAGCCAGCAATTATATAAAATTAGTCAAAAAACAATTATCAGTACACAACTCTGAAATGCCAGAAAAATATACTCAGCTCTGTATATCCCAGATAGTTTGAAGATCACTCTTTCAGGACACAGGAAGGCTCCAGCAATGATATGCATAAATATGCAGGGTACAGGGATTTATTTATTATTTTTTTAAATACCCTTTTGTTGACAAAGTTAGTCAAACTAGGTTAGTGCCCTCTTCTCAAGGGAGACCAATGGTGGTATTTATACGGGTCTACTTCATAAGATTGACAGACCATTTGATTGACATTCATTTGGCCGACAGCTCATTTGGTCGACAACCAGTATTAAAGCAAAAACCGGGGAATTGCCCCCCTCCCCAATGTTGTGCGACACTGAAGTTGATATATATATATATATATATATATATATATATATATATATATATATGTTGGGGGTGTGGGGCACAGCCACCACATTGGGGTGAAGCCCATACCTATTTCCATTTAAAACATGAAAATGCAACAAAAAATACACATTTTAAATGACATACCCCCCCAACTATATATATATATATATATATATATATATATATATATATATATATATATATATATATCAACTCCAGGGTTGCACAACATTGGGGAGTGGGGCAAATCCCTAAGTGTCTTGAATACTGGTTGTCGACCAAATGAGCTGTCGACCAAATGAATGTCGATCAAATGGTCTGTCGATCTTATGAAGTAGACCCATTTATACTACTAGGGAAGATTTACCTGGGGTATCACGGAACTTTCTGCTACTCTTTTAAATATGTGCTGTAGGACCTTATACATCCACCACAGCTACCACTAACTCAAGTAGATGGTACCTTTATTGTCTTATCTGTAGGACAAAATGTTAAGGAGTGCAACAACCCCCTTACATCCACCTGATGTTAGAACAGAACCCACAGTTTTCTGCACCAAAGGTAAATGCACTCCCTGTTGTGCCACTGTTTAATATGATCACTGACAACGTAACTGTGATGTGATCCATATTCAAGTAGATACACATTTTTATCACCTTTCAGGAATGTTGTACAGGCCTATGACCAGGCTTTATTTTCAGACATATTCCTGAGAGCAAATACGACAAACCAGTGTCCGCAAAAGTTATTTAATACACTCTAGCACCGCTACATGGTTTGTCGTATTTTCTACCTTTCATTCCTGGTGTTGGATTTGATGTTCCTGAGAGCAACCTATATACATCAGGAAAACTTAATGCCAAATCATTTAAGCAGGACTTGTGCAGGTCCACTGCCCCTGAGACAGATGTCTTTGGTTCTTTGACCGAAGACAGTTAAGGAAATTCATTTTCAGAGTTGGGATTGCCATAATGGTTAAGTTGTTTACCTTATAGTCACAAGATAAATTGTTTTATTCTCACCTTTGGGAAGCATGGTTAGGCTTATAAAGACCCCCTGAGGTCATTAGCTTAACAGTCACCTATGACTTGAGTGATGGATGCAGTCTGCCTTAACCAACCTGGTTTATTTCTGTATGCCTTATATTTAATACCCTTTCTGACCAGCATTCATAAGTTCCCAGGTATGTACTAGGCAACCAGACCATTACAAGCCTAGCCAAATAAAAACCCTGTTTAAAATTTCTCTCTAGCTTCATGGAGGGCAAGACAAGATAAACTGGGAGAGAACTTGGGGCTGCCCATCCAGTTATCTAGGTTTACTCTGAAGGTGGCAAGGGTGCTACTCTGCTTGGCATGTAGTGTAAGCGTATTCCAGAAGTGAGGGATAGATTGTGATATGAATCTATCATGTCAATTTGTCTTATTTATCTAATGATGAAGGTGTAGTTCTTTTAACTAAATATCTGATGGACCATTAGTTCTGCGAATGAATAGGAAATCAAATAAGATTGGATCTTTCATGGCATGAAAGGCTAGACATAGAGCCCCATAAAGGAGCCTGTAAGAGACTGAGAACAGAGAAAGGGCTGTCAGTCTGTCCTAATAACTAAGATTTTTAAGGCCACTGATCTTTTTTAGTTATGAATCCTGAGGTCTCTCAAATTGTGAGGCATGTTTAGATAAATACATGCCAAAAGGTATATTCAATAATGGGTTTGCTACAATATGCATAAAGGAGAATTAAGATTTCTTTGTATATAACTGAGATGCCCTTGGAAATTAGATCAGCCAGATGAAACATGCTCTGAGCTACTGTGGACACATGATGGTCAAATGATAAATTATCAAGAGTATCCAGATTTCTTGCAATGGTGTCTATTTAGAGGGGTGCATCCCCTATACTGTAAATCAAACTATTTTGTTTACCAAAATAAACTGTGCTACATTTTTTACACTTAATTTGAGATCATTGTCCTTGCAAAAATTGTTAACATAGTCTAAGCTGTGTTGAAGCAATTGTGAGTCAGTTGAAGATCTCGTAGCAACACCAAGTTTACAGTCATCTGCAAACTTAGTTAACCATAGCCCAGATGTGCTGGCCTAAAAGTCTGAGAAATATATGACAAATAAGATTCATAGATTCATAGTTTCATAGATTGTTACTAGGCTAATGAGTGGGGGAGGAGGGCTTTCTAAGCCTAGCCAAGTTTTCCTGAAAAAATAATGATGTCTTGTATTTGGACATCAGGGGCCAGGCATTTATAAGCTACCTATGTCCATAAGAGACATGGTGCCAGGGCAGGTGTAAATTTCCTATTCCCCACCAACTGGTCTAGACTACACTTAAACTGGGTAATAGATGCACTCACCTTCACATGGACGAGAGGCCTGTTACAATGGAGAAGCAGTCTCTGGAGGAGGCCAACAGAGTCTTTTTAACTTTTGGCTTTCATGAAAGTTTCAGAAGTTTATAATTATAAGCACAACAGGCAGACCAGACAGGAAGTTATGTACAAACTAAACAGAACTGAGACTTCAGAGATACCCATTCTGAGTTAGGCATCATTTTTATGAGATTTGGGGTGCAGTAACTAAGACAGAAAGTGACTGAAATAACTGACATTTTGTTTGAAACAAAAGAGGGGCAATGTAATTAAAGAGAGGCATGTTGCTAGGTATGGCAAAACTTTTGAAAGGCAGGTTATCAGTGTGTGCAGAATAACTCCTTGTTCAATTGGCAACTGTGGCACAAAACTGAGAATTAATTAACTATAGGTACTAAAGAATCTGCAAACATTATAGAAAGATCGTTTTTTTTTTTGTACACTGGGTGGAATAGTTTTGGCGATGGAACTGGTTTCAGCAGAAACTATCTGCCCTGGTGGTTTGAACAATAAACAGAATAATTGCCATTGTCTTCTACTGGCTGTATTGCCACAGCTTCCTTCCATATAACAAAATAAATAAACATAAAAACAAATAAATAAATACATACACAAATAAATAAATAAATAAATGTTTGAGTATTTTGGCAGAAGGTTATGATGCAAGTCTACTTTTATGTATTCTGAACCATACATTTTCTTTATGATTTAGTGAGGTATTTTGCAGAAGTTCGTAGTCTACTGTGGCTTTGTCACAGAATGTGAAAAACTGATTGTTTTTGAAAGTGGTCTGAGTGAAATGTGATGCGTTTAAAGAACTTTTCTTAACCCAGTAGAATCAGCGGCACGGACCACTTGTTGGTTAATTTTGCGATTTGATTTTGCCATCAGTGGGAGATAAGATTTCAGAACTTGATGTTTGCATTTGTTTGCAGTAAGAAACAAAAAAAAATTGTTTCAGTGACTTCAGGCTCTTTATAGTACATCTGATCATTTAGGGTGGCAGGTCATTTCTCAAGTAAATCAGCACTGAAAGAAAAATCACCATCATAGCTAGTTCATGTGATATTCAATATGGTTTTTCACTGTTGTGTATTGACTTCACAGTGACCACAACTCTTGCAATTCTAAACTATGGGGATATGTATCTTGTGCCTCTACTACAAGGCAAGATAAATAAATCACTTAGAGGTTCCTCACAGGAATCAGATGAATAAATGTTACTGTTTTCTGCATTACAGTTCCAGGTGTTATTTGTGATGTGCGCAGCTGATGGTCTCAAGATGTATGGATAGTACACGTCAGTTTCTTGTGCTAGCACAATGCATTCTATACTTAATGTTCTGCAGCTGTGGAAATATTCCAGAAAGCAGCCACATTCTGCCTTACTGCATGGCAAACAATGAAACACAGAAGTAACACAATCTCTTTTATTGGACCAACATAGCTTTTACTACACAGTTACTCAAACTCTCAGTCTAAAAAGGGATATCTGTTAGTCTGAAATATTGAGAAGTAACTAAAATACAAACAAAAAATTACTGACTTTAAAAATGACTCTATTTATTTATTTTATTTTATTTTACATTTGTTAACCGGGGGTGTCTGACTGGGCCAAAGGACCTTTTTCAGCAGAGGCTGGGGGGAAAGCTCCACACAAAAAGACAATTACAGACACATTTTTATGTTTAAAAAAAGCATCACAATACATACAAATATACATGTTTTTGCAGAGGTATGAAGACCGCACAAGTCCAGAAGAAAATTGAAATAAAAAACATTAATTAATAATAAGAATAATTAATAAATTTCATGGTATCCAGTTGTGGTCTGAAACACAATACAATGCATACATAGTATATTGGAATATTTTGCAGTAGTCTGAAGACTGTCAGTAGTTTAAATAATTATACAGTTTCATGGTAACTATTTGTAATTAGAAAAATGGTAGTACTAGTTAATGTCTTTATTTTTAAAAGTAGTATTTATTTAACTTGATGGGGTCAGTATATGTAAGTGAGAGTGGGAATTTAGTAAGTAAGATGGGCATAGTATATGAAGTGTAATTCACAAAATTTAAAATATGTGTACCAACTTGGAAGGATATTCATACCTCCTAACTGTCCAGATTTTTGCCTCATATTTTTGGTCTGTTTCTCATATAATTTTAGTTTTCTTTCAAATCACTGGCGAGCCATTAAGGATTGAAGTCAGAAAATAATGACAGGTATTTGAGTTTCAGACTTCATACCCGTCAGAAAAAATCATGTTAATGCAAAACCTGTTACTCTATCAAATTTCTAAGCTTGTAAGAGCAATATTTAAAAAGTGCCCCTATTTTGGGGTCTTTGTCCCCCCATTATTTATGGCTTTGTCCAGATGTCTTGCAGTACAAGGTTGAGAACTATTAGAGATTATTGATAGCCCCACCTGTTTCACCAGGTATGGCAAACATCTCTTTGCTTGTGGCTTCCAGATATTAGCACAGACAAGTTGTACCCCTATGCTGCATTTTTTGGCAGAGACAGTCTCTTAGAACTTATTTTATTTTTATTTTATAGATTCATAGGTTCATAGATTATTACTAGGCTAACTGTCCTTGTGGGTCATATTAAGCCGAGTCAATTACCCCATGTGAGAATCAAACTCTGCACCTTCTGTCTGTAAAGGAAGCACCTTAACCATTATGACAACCTCCCACATATTTACTCTTTGTTGACTAGATTAATTCCACTAGGCCACTGTCCTCTTTTCAGTGGAAACCCTTTGTGGTATTCATACTGGTTAGGGAAAAATGTGACCCAGACAATGGCAAACATCCCCACTTCTTTTTCAATAAGTGCTATGGGATCTTTTACATCCATCTAAGCTACCACCAACTCAGGCAGATGGGTCCTCGGTTAAAAATCTCATCTGAACTTCCAGCTTACAAGTCCATATCAGGCTTATATAACTTTTGCACTGTTCAGTATTTGAAGCATGAAAAATAAATGCCTGACCCTGAAGCATTCTTGATTATTCAATAAATGCACACCTACATTGTTACAGGGACACCCTTATCATGCCCAACATCGAGTACAATGCCTCCGTTAGCATGTACCTAACCAGGTGCTTGCAACAGTTGGAATGCTCTCAAAGGTTCTGCAACAGGGCAGGAAAATCTAGGGTATGAATACCCTGTCCTACACAGATCATTTTCAGGCCCAATCTCTGTACTTGGTCTCCTACAGGTTACTGAGAGGCGATCTATGCTTGGCATATAAAACATCCCCAAAGGCAATTCTGATGGATTTCTTACACATCCGCAAAACAAACAGCACCAACACTAAATCCTGGGACCTGAGCTACACCTGTGACATAAATAGAACATGCTGGAGAGATACCAAAATGTACCTCAAAGTATCCCTGCACTATGTTCATCCCTGACTCTACTCACATGAAGTCTTGATTATTGGATGAGAAATCACACATTCACCCTTGGTCTAGACTCCATGTCTATGATAGACAGAGGTTTACAATAAGCAAATTAATCCTCAGCTAAGATACCCCCCCCCATAACCCTTACTAATATAGGCTACCACAAAAGTGTCCATGGTATTTGGGGACAAATTTGTGTTGGGTCGAATGGCTAGGCTTATAAAGACCCTGATGGCCATTAACCTAAAAAAAAATCTCATTAAAGCATGTTAAGCCACACAGAGCACAGAAAAATCTGTCACTGCTTTCTGTATCATATGGAATCATACAACTGACATCTTTTTGTTCTATAATGCAAAAAAAGGATCTAATAATGTCAGACCATCACATATTCAAAAATCTGGCAATACCACCATTATTTGATCTAATGAAGTAAAGTGGTATCACAATATTAACAAAACTTGTTGGTAGGATAGATATCCCTCGAATACCTATGGAGCCATAAACTCGCCTTCAGCCTGTACACATGGGAACCTCTGGAAAGTGGAAACAAGTAGTGGTGGGGATTGTAGTGGCTAAATTTATAAATGTCTACTGGACTGATTGCTTACTATAAACATATGAACCTATGAGTACTGCAGACCTGTGTTTGTCCGATAAAGGTTATCATATCACTGGTAACCATTTGAAATGTTGGGACATAGAATGATGAGTCCTGTAATGTAGAGACTGAATGAAAATCCTCACTTATGTATACTAAGTCTGACATTGCCATTTCTCAGAATATTCCCTTTTCTCTGAGGTATGCTGACTTAGAGTGAGATGGTGTAATTACAACCCACCCTTATTTCCCCAACCCTGCATTCATTGTGGATAACACCTCTTCTTGGAGAGTGTCTTTGACAACCTTCAGGGCAACTTAGACATTGCAATCTCACAACGTGATATTTCCTGTACACCAATCTTGTTTAAAAATACTAAGTATTAAGTTTTGATCCAGAATAAAAAAAAAAGAAAGAGAAAAAAACTCCCTCATGACAACTCATCAGGTATCCTGGGTTTACTGACAATATACTTACCTTAATATGCTTGCTTTATAGTCTCACACCAACCAACCTTTTGACCATATTACACAGCCATTGCATCTCCCCTCTTGAAACATCTTATTTTACATTTTATTTTATTTATTTATTTTACATTTGTTGACCGGGCTAGTCTAGCTGGATATATGTCCATTTTCAGTAGAGGCCCAGGGAGAAAAGCTCCAATGGTTAGTACAAGTTTAAACAGAGATCAGCAATACAAGATTAAAATTTATAAACAGAGGTAGGTAATACACATATTTCACAAATATGAAAGGAACTAAAACAAAAAGTGGAGTAATAAAATGTCTTAAAAAATGTAATAAAAAATTTTTTTTTTTTTTTTGTGGATTACAATAGTCATACAGTATATATGTGTAAGCATATATCTACCTAGATGCTATGTAAAGGGAGAGTTATTAAGGGTGCAGGGAGAAGAGAACGATAGAATTACGGAAGAGGAAAAGAGAGAGAGGAAGAAGGAAAGTTAAACTGGGTTGGTGCAGGAGCAAAGCCAGTGTCTATTGAGATGCATTTTTTCCTAAAGGTGGAAATCTCTGTAACCTATACAACAATGGAAAAATTACCATACTATCACCTTTAGCTAAAATACTGGAAACCTTGGTGCAAAGTTAGCTAAAGAATAACTCCACAACTATAGTATATGTGGTGGCTCTGTTAGAAAACAGGAATTAAGCCCTATTTCCCAGATGACCTTGTATGACTAGTGGCTTGTGCACCTTCTGTAACTGGCATGGGGAGGGAGAGGAATGACTGGGCTTAACCTACTATGAGGCAGAGCCAGATATAACACTAGCAGAACTAGGTAGCTGCCTAGGGCCTGTGTTGGCTGGGGGAAGGGGGTTCCATGAGTTTCAGTACAGTTTCAATGAATGTGAGTTTCAAGGTCAGTGACATTTATGGTTGTTCATGCTAAGTTGTTTTTCAATGAGAGACTGTATTGTTTAGTTTAGCAAATGGCTATCAGTGTGCTATAAAATTTGAAAAAAAAAACATATTTTACATTAAATTCAAATATCTGTAATCATTGCAGAAGTAAAGAAAAATAATAAGTGCATTGACAGTGTTGAACAGTGTTTATGGTAAATGGAGAGAGAGAGAGAGAAGTAATGGATTACTGGAATGGCTGTGGGGGAAGGGACTTGATCCTTTACTCTGCCTATGGCCTCCATTTGGGGCACTGAACCCTATGAGTTTAAACCTCAGCCTCCTTTAAATTCAACCAAGTGCAGAGTAGAGATGCTAGTATCACTGCTTAACAATTCTATGCCATTGTAAACATAATAAAATATAATTATCTTCAGAACCATACATCTAATATCCTTTAATATTTATTGTAAATAATTCTAATTTTCACAACACTTCTAGAGTGGCAAGCTCCTAATTATTAAATAGCAAACTGAGGCCTTGGCACATATATTTTTCATTCTCTGTTTTAAATAATGTTTTGCTTTTGTTTAGCTGACCAATGGTGTCATTTGTGACAGTGTGTACTATATGCATAAATATAACACGGGTCATTGTAGACATACTAAAAATTATGGTAACTATGTAATTCGGCTCCTAGGTTGTAGAAATGTGCAATTCTCCTAGCTTGTAATTTGAAACTGTGAACATGTTGAAATTTATCACTCAACAACTCTGATAAGCTTTACAAAACTGTCATTAGAAGTGGTTCTACTTACTAATTCACCAGTAAATCTAAATTTGTATATAAAACTTCACAGGGCTTTCTAATTATGAGTAAACATTTCACTACAAATATATAAAATCACGTGCATATGATCACAGATGGGCATTTGTCCAAAAGAGGACAAGCCCTGCACATATCAACATACTGGATAGTTACTGTAGTCACTGCTAGGGTTGTCATTATATGGAGAAAAACAAATTCTTGATTTTTAATAAAATCAGGTAGACTTAGTGTTATTTAATATGGCTACTGATATTTCACTGTTCATAAGAGTCAGGTGAAAAATCAAAACCAGACATCACTGATGCTCTTGTTATTGGCTATAGTTAAAGCAAACTTTAAATGCCATCTTATAAAGCTAAGAAAAACAAGTTAGATTTGTTTTTGTGCAGAGAATAATTTCTAAAGTAGGATCTGAATTTAACCATGAAAATGCCAGCATCAATAATTACCAGTGACAGAATATGAAGTACATGATATCAGAACAAATATAAAGATAAACACACTATGTATTAAATAAGAAATAAACAACATAATATGCTATTCTCCAAAGAAAATAAATTTAGGAGTTACAGTGGTAGACATCCTGTTTATCCTTGTGTTTTTACACTCTTGTATATGTAACACCTGTGTGTTATCATTACAGGGATTGCTAACCCATCAGTTAGAAAATGGCCAATCAATACTGCAGCTGAACTGCTCAAGCACTAATTTGGTTCCTATAAGCAGATTTGGCAAACTACGTCTTTATGCTTTATCTGATGACTTCAGATCAGAAAAGCTGCATTTTGAAAAACTCTGTTTGATATTTTGTGATTTAAATACTTGCCTTGCAGAAAAAGGAACAGCAAAAACAATATAGTTCTAAGTCTTGAGATACTAAACCTATTCAACATGAAGTGGCATAAGTGCAAATTGAAACAATACGATCAAAGAAAATTTCACATGATAAAAAATAAAATACATGAGATGTTGATCATAATGTGCATCATTTGCAAATCAAATACAGACCATATGAAGAAATACTGTCATTATAAACAAGACTAAGGGCATTAAAAGGATATTTTCTGTTTGTCTGCTCCTATTCGATTAAGGAACCATATTGTTGAAATAAGCAACTTCCCACAAAGTGCGTGACTCAGAAGATTTTGCTTGATGTGAGGTAGTACTTGCTGTCACTTCAGTCCAATTTCATAAGTTAATTTTTAAGTCAAAATTTGAAAAAAATTAAGGTTCCTTTGGTCTACATTGACTCAATGAACCTTACTACAATGTAATTATTTTAAACAAAATAGTTAATTACCAGATTTCCAATTCGACCTTGCCCTCCTTCTAATCCTCTTTCTCCTTTTTGTCCCTGAAAGAGAAAAAAAAATCAAAACTAATATAGCCATAATTAAAAGAATCATCACAGTTACAGTAATTGGAACATAGTAAGATGTTCTGAAAGACAATTCAAAAACTGTCCATGTTTGGTCAAGTAAGCTGTAGGCATCATTAACACACACAGGAATTACATTTCTAGACTTCACAGGTACCTACCAATGCACGATTTTGTCAGCTTTCTTTGCTGTATATCTCAAATCAGTACAACATTTTGCATTGATTTTATGGTACAGTATAGCATATGCTTTGTTTAATTTTCTTGTTTTAATTGCACTGGTCTTGTCTTTTTCATGTTGGCCCCAAATCTTCAAAACCCTGTCATCTGCCAAGTGTTTAATAGTTAAAGGAACACAGTAACTCAATATTGACTTCGCCCACAGGGTTAACTGGCTATAATTTTCTATGATTAAGCAATGATCGCTGGCAGTGGTGTGACTTGTAGGAAAATTTACTCTCAGTTGACAAATTTTATCATGATTACTTAGCCAGAGTGACCAAATTGATTTACTAGCATAATTTCAAACATGATTGTTGCGAGTACTTACGTACTCAAAAAAAACTGTCAAAAGTTAAGATAGTGACTGAGAAAAAGAACAAATGAAAACAAAAATATGGACAATTCGATTTTGAATTGTCGACATTTCTCGAACATACTACCACATCTGGTGGCATACAACACATGTACACCCCCTGCAACTTATATATACAAACTCTGAGATTCCACTACCGTGCGGGAAATGGTACAATTCTCGATCCCCACTATAGTGCTATCTCCATCCAACATGCCGAACTCAAAACAAGTAATGCACTCTACCATTCGCTGTTGTGCATTCCATGTTTTTTTTTTTCGCACATACAAACCTGTGCAGACTTACTTTCGAATATCCATTGTCACACACTGCAGCTGCGACATTGTGATGGTAAACCAACAAAGTTATCTATACAAATGTATACAATTCGTGCCATATTTCAGAAATTTACTGTCTGGATTATTAATATATTTTTCATTTTTTTTTTGTTTTGTTTAGAATTATAATAATGCAATCACTGTTTAAATCATTTTTTTTAATTCTACTTTGGAGTGGAATATCTAATAACTAATGCTTAATGCACATACTACCAATATAAATATGGTGCATACCACCAGTATAAATAATGCTTATGGCACATACCACCAGTATAAATAATGCTTATGGCACATACCACCAGTATAAATAATGCTTATGGCACATACCACCAGTATAAATAATGCTTATGGCACAATTGCACATACCACCAGTATACTATTGTCAAGTTGTCTTTTAAATTCAAAGAATTTCTTTTATTTATAAATGGCTTAAAAGTTTAGTGGAAAATTGTGCTTGTACTCAAAACAGATGAATTCATCCTGTTGACATTTTTAATGGCTGTGTTTTTTCTTGGGATACCTTATGTTTGCTGAATTTTTAATCCAAAAACACTTTAGCTGATCATTGTGAGGAGGTAGTTTGTGGTGAATTGAAAGGCAGAACTGGGCAGATTAATGTCTGGTAGAGTTAATCAAGAGTTTTGTAAAAGTATTAAGTGCTGTTTGTGGTTTGTACCTGCTTAGAGTGGTTTATAATGCTGATAGTTTATGACATTTTAATCAAAACAATTCAAGACTTTTTGCTGTGTAGTCTGCAAGGTTGTTTTTGAGGAGGTAACTACCAGAACTGCTGTTGTGATTACCCTTGAACATTCTAAAAGTAATGTGGAGGATGATGATCCAGTCTTCAATTATAAACGGCTTATTATTTGTTCTTGACATGGATGCCAAGAAATGTACCTCTTGTGCTTTGCAGAAGCGGTGAATCTTGGCACCCATGTCAAGAATACATAATAGAAGACAGGATCGGAGGCCCAATCATTATTCTTGGTAGTGTATGCATTTTCTAAACAATACGAAGAGTGAAACTATTTATGGAAATATTGCCTGACCAATATTTAGTGACAGAACAAAATAATCTGGGACAGCTCAGGTAGTGAGAGATTCTAATGAAATACCTGATTGTAGCAGCACTTAGTGGGGTACATAACAACTGTTACACCCCCTAAGCACTGTTATGATGGGATCTTGTGCAAGATAAGCACTTTATAAGGTTATGTTTTTTCTGATACTGGAGCATAATCACAGTTCTCCATGCAATACAAAATAATAATAATAAGATTTACTTATTTTATTTTATTTATTTTATTTTACATTTGTTTACCAGGTAAGTCCAACTGGGACACTGCCCATTTTCAGTGGAGGCCCAGGAAGAAAAGCTCCAGACCTACTAATGGTTATAACATCTGGGTATCAATCAGATGTGCCCATCTCTGCCAGTTTATCATAGCATTGTAATTACTCCTGCACTCCTGGTTTTTACTCAGAGGAATTTCAATGCTTCCTTGACAAAAAAAAAAAAAAAAACTTAGATTGCAGAAGGTCTTTATTTCATGCAACAGTCATATTTTGCAATGCAGTTTAGATGGTAAACCACAAGATAATTTTTTTCATTGTATTAGCTTCTCGTTATAACTGTTTGAAGTGTACCTGCTCAGTTAGAAATATGTGTTTTGCTTCATAAAGCCATTTTACCCTACATTATGTCCTCCCAGATTAGCATAAAACAGAACAGCAAATTGTATATATATATATATATATATATATATATATATATATATATATATATATATATATATATATATGTGTGTGTGTGTGTGTGCGTGTGTGTGTGTGTGTGTGTGTGTGCATGTTTTTGTACGTGTGTGTGGGTGTGTGTTTGTCTGTCTGTGTGTGTGTGTGTGTGTGCATGTTTTGTATGTGTGTGTGTGTGTGTGTGTGTGTGTGTGTGTGTGTGTGTGTGTGTGTGTATATATATATATATATATATATATATATATGTGTGTGTGTGTGTGTGTGTGTGTGTGTGTGTGTGTGTGTGTGTGTGTGTGTGTGTGTGTGTGTGTGTGTGTGTGTGTGTGTGTGTGTGTGTGTGTGTGTGTTTGGCAGTAGACAAGGACTGTTTGCCTGTGTTTCAGTAAAGCATTCATTCTAATCAGTCTGTATTACACTTTCATCATATTCTTAAACGCGCCATAAGTAATAAGCAAAATATATCAAGTGATTTTTTTCAAACTAATGGATAAGTCAAAAGGTGTTATGGCATCATTAATAATAGAGGGCCAATCATTAACATTTGCAGCTTGGCATGCAGTTTGCAATTCAGAATACAGTTACTCATTTACAAGGAATATTGCAAGGCACAGAAATGTTAGTTATACCACAAACTGCAAAAATGAAGGCGTTTTGCTGTTAGCTATATGCATCTAAGGGAAGGCATTACGATAATGTTTAAGATAGTAAATAACACTTCCAAATACAAAGAATAATAAATATATGGTTAATACTCCTAGAAATTAAAGTATTGCTAGGACTAACAGCTTTTTAGTTAAAGGTGGATGTCTGTTGAATATTCTGCTCTTGGAGATCAGACAGGCAACTAGTTTCAACATTTTTAAGAGTTTAGCAAATAAATGGGCAGGTGACAGGACATTTGATCAAAGGTTTTCTAGAGATAGGTTTCCAGCTAGCTTCATATGAAGCTGTGATATTGCTTACCCCCAATACACTGAAACATTTAAGCATCAAAGATTCACAATACAAAATCTTAAGTATGTGAAAAAGTATTTGTACCCTGTGAAGATAATTAATCATGGAGTGGTTTGAATAAATGGTTCTTTTACAATTTACAGATGACAGTAAACGGAAGAGTATTAAAGAGAAGTTGACTTATATAATCAGAAATAATCATAACTTTGGTTTGTATTGTCAGAATGGCCAGCTTAGAACTGGTGGTAATAATTATCCAATATTTCTGAACAATAAGCCCAAAAAGGACATTTTTTTCTTTTTTCCATTGCTTATTCATATCCTTTTAGTAGAGTAGAAACAATTACCTCTGTCTTAAAAAATGGCAGCTATCACATTTATTTATTCATACAGTCATGTACATCTTTATCTGTTGAGCGGGTAAGTGAGGTACTTCAATCTCTTTGCAGCCAGGATATGGGAATAAGGCAAAAATGATAATAAGAAAATTGTAGCATTGATTTCAGATATTACACAGTGTTATAACACAGTGAGATACCAGAAGAAAGCATTTATTGTTATGAAACATAGTACCTATTTCTCATATTAATAAAGACTTTCCGTTGTAGAATATAACCTCATAATATTAAAATTATTAAAATTATAAAAATAAGGCTGGTACAAAAATATTATTTTGCAACCAGACAGTGCTACTGACATAACCTAAATGAAAATATAGTTTTATAAAACAATCCACAAAATAATAGATATACAAGTATATTTCTGTCTCCCTATATAAATATAAACCCTACAAAGTGCTTGTCTGTCAGTTTTAGAACTTTACAAATAGTGAATTCCACAACCTCAGTCAGGTACCTACAGGCTTCAGCAGCTGTTAGCCACATTTCTAAATGGCTACTGTTGTAAATAAGAGAGTAAGAATGAATATCAGATCAGATTTTTAAGGCACGTGCATGTGAAAGTCAGTCTGAAACTGATGGGGGCATAGATAATTTATCAGGCTGTACTACAGAGTTTCCAGTTCACATTTCTGCATATTTTTATTTTCCAGTGCCAGTTTATTTACCATTCTGCTATCTAAGGCTTCATCTATTTATTGATCATTAATTGTATGCCATATGTGTGTACGTATATGTACACACACACACACATACACACACACACACACACACACACACACACACACACACACACACACACACACACACACACACACACTGCTGGAATTAAAACTATTTTGCTGATGTATGTATGTAACTAGGTGGGCTGGCAATTGTACTGGGAGGGAGCTGCCTATACTTATGGAATGAAACACTCATCAGTATTTATCCAACTACCTTAACAGTTACTTACTATTATGATTCTACTATTTGCACTGGAGTAATGACATGGGTACTCTCGTAGTATGGCCTTGTACTCTCACCCTGAAAGATGTGAGCAAAAACTGCCGCATTATTTATCCTCACCCAGTCTTTGTCTCCACCACTGCCTGGGCCACTAATAAAATGAGGCTCATCTGGGTGATAGGGCTTTATCCTCTCCTGTGCCAAAGGCTTGGCTGTCATTACTAGCATTAACCAAATTGTCTTTGATTTTTGTGTTGCTCTTTGATTTGTAAGCAAGAAAGGTCATGTCTCCATCTCATATATTCTATTGTTGGCCATCGCCTCCTCCCACCCCTCTGAAAATGAAGAATCATCACCTTCCAGAGCCACAACTTCTATTCCACATTGCTAACCACACTGTACATAAATAATACCTTTGTTACAGGAATTCAGATTTCAGTATACACCTGCATATAGTCATTTCTAAAGAGATGTGGGACTGTTACTGTCCTGTTCCAGTACAAAAAAAAATTTTCATTACACTAACCACAAAATCACAGTTGAGAATAAAACTGTACAGTGGTGTTGCTATATAAATTAATTGAGCCTCTAAGGTAAGTATTCAGAAAATATATCCAGAGTCTTTTAATAGCTGGCAAAGATTTGAATCTAAATATTATTAGGTAGAACTAAACTCATGAGCTTGTCAATTTTCAATATATTTGTTATGTATTTTCTTTTTTTTTTTTTCCAATAATTTTTATTCTTGGTTTACATTTGCAAAACCCATAATATTCCATATTTACAAAATGACCATATTTGCATGTTATACCTTGTGGATTAAGTAGAAACATATAGATCATACAACATACTTAATTACAATATATACAAAGATGCTTTCCCAATTAATGTCATTAGTCTAAAAACAGCACATACAAAAATGATACTTCATCCATAGTTAAGCAGTGTAATCGTGGGAATACTTCCAGTTCATAAGATATGGTGTACCTGGTGCTTTATGCTAATAAGATGTTATAAGACTGTTCCCAGATTGCTCGGGCTTTCATATTTTTGTTTCTTTTGTCCAATACTATTTTATGTGCTAGTAGATATTTAATAGCAGATTTCTTGAATTCCTCCCAAGAGATACTTATAGGCTCTAACCATTTGCGAGCTGTATATAACTTCATTAATAAGAAAATTGTTATAAGTGGGATAGCTTGTTTTCCTGAGATGTTGGCTGGGAGGATGTGTAAAAGAGTAAATTCCCTTGTTAGTGTTGATGCTTGATACCCCATTTTTTGCAGTTGTAACTTAAGGGAATTCCAAAGCTTGAAAACGCATTTACAACTCCAGAATGGACAGTATGGGGACTTAGTTGCATTGAATTTGTGTTGAATTGCTGGGGTGAAATAAGCATTATTATTAATCATGAGTTGCGTGTAAGACAGTTTTTTAAGTGGAATAGTTTTCAATGTTAAGTTGATTGCCTTTTCTATTTGCTGGTCATCCATATCAGGTTTTAATTTTCTCCAGTAATTAGAGAAGAGAAGGTCTTTCTGGAATTTGATTTCCCCTATCATTTTGTATGAGTTCGTTATTGCTTTCCTTGACATTAACATAGTCTTCCAAAGTAGGGTACAGTTTTCAATGTCACTTTCCAGTATGGTAAGGTTATGGAGGTAAACTGGAACACACCTCTTTAATTTGTCTTAAAATTATTATATATACTTTAGATAAGTTTAGATTACTTCTTAATTCATGAATTGTGCTATTGAGGAATGGGTAGATATCTTGGATTCTCTTATGTTTTAACAAAGGGAAGGAGTCTAGGTTTAGCATCTTGTTATTTATTTTTAAGCTAGGATTTTTATGGAGGGGTTATAGTATTAACATAGCTTGTCCAAGGTTTAAGGAGTGAAAAAGTTTTTGTGTTATATTTATAGAATGTTTTAGTGGCTCTATTATGTTATAGGCTTGTAAATCTTTTTTATTTAAGAAGGGAAGTGCTTTGGGATTGATGTCTAGTGTTTTTATGTACCTATAGTATATTGTTACCCAGGCCGGTGAACCAATCTTTGCCGAGGGGTCATACTCTGCTATTCTCAGTATTCTATTAGTGTTGATAATAGAGTAGTAGGTTTTGAAATCTGGCAAGTTCAGACCCCTTTTTTCTTGAGAAGTGTTATTTTTTGATAGAAGATTCTGGTCTTTTTAGGTTCCCATACAAATTTTGCTAGAAAGGTATGAATTTGTTTGAAGAATTTATTATGTATAGTTATCTGAGATGTCATAAATAGCTATATTAATCTAGGTAGTATGTCCATTTTAATTATTGATACTTCAGACAAAAATGGTAGCTTAAGGTTATTCCATCTTGTACAATCTTGTGTTATGTTTTGCCATTTAAGAGTTACACTATGTTGGTAGAATTCCTTGTTATTCTGAAAGAAAGTAATCCCCAGGTATTTGGTTTCTTCTTTTATTTTTATTTTGTCTAAGAGAGGTATTAGGGAGCTGAGTCTAGGTGGCCTTAAGGGGAATATATTAGTTTTATTAAGGTTTAATTTGTAGTTAGACATGTATGAGAATTGTTCAATTGTGCTTATTATTTTGGTCATGTCTGAACTTGGTGTAGTAAAGTATATGTTTAAATTGTCTGCAAATGCTGAGAGATAAACTTTGAAGTTATGTATTGAGGGGGGATTATGATATGTATTTTGTTTAATATATAGAAATAAGGGTTCTAGGTAGAGGTTGAAAAGAAAGGGTGATAGCGGGCAGCCTTGTCTTGTTCCATTTTTTATTGAAATTCTGTTTGACCATGCTTTGTTTATATATAGGGATGTATATGGATTACTATAGTGCATTTGAAGGATCTGTATAAAAGTTTTAGGTATGTCAAAGTGAGGGAGCATTTGCAGCAAGAATTCAAGATTGACCCTATCAAAAACCTTGTGGGAATCTACTACCATTGTGAAGATGTTGGTATTTCTCTGATTTGCAAAGGATATTAACACTTCTAATGTTAGCGTGTTGTCACTGGTCTGTCTACGTGGTGTAAACCCAGATTGTTCTGGAGAAATGATTTTCTCTATCAGATTTTTAACTCTGTTTGCGAGTATTGAGGTCAGGATCTTGGTGTCTATATTTAGAAGAGAGATGGGTCTATAGCTATCTGGATTTTTAGGGTCCGCTTGGTCTTTTAATATAAAAATAGTTTTAGAGGTGTTAAAGTGAATATCATGTATGCTGTTATTTAGTTATTATATAGTTCAGCATGTGGTATAATAATTTGGCAACTAGTGGATGAAAGATTTATAAAATTCTGAGGTAAGACCATCCGGTCCTGGGGCCTTGTGTGATTTTAGATGTTTAATTGTTGTGGTTATGTCGTTAATAGAAATGGGCTCCATTAGTTTTTTTTGTTGATCTAAATGTAGTTTAGGGAATTTTAGTTTTTGAAGAAAAAGATCCCTATCCTCCTTTGAGGCTTGTAGGGTTTGTTCTCCATATGTTTGAGTATATATTTGTTCAAATACTTTGATAATTTCCTAATTTCTTGTATAGTTTTTCCCTTGGTAATTTACTTCTGCTATATTTGTTATGTATTTTTGATAGCTAATTAATTCCCAATTGAGAATTCTGTAATTTTTGTCAACATTCACCTACTGAGCTTCACTTTTGAGATGAATTTCTTGATATCCATGTGTTGAACACTTAACATCTTTGTTGTGGTCAGAGACCAACTCATAATCCTCTTTATTAGAAAAGTACCTTCCTACCTTTTCCTCTGCTTAACCTCAGCTACTGGAACTTTCTGTTCTTGTCATGTCCCCTAGCTTTTTTTTCTTTCTTTCAAAACTCCTACCTGCCAGATTGCTGCCAGGCTTTCTGAATGAAGTAGCACTTTTAAACTATTTGTTGTATGTCTTGTTTGTGTAAGGCCTATAATTACAGAAAGGAGTGATTGATGACCAGTGTAGCTAATTACCACTTTACCATAGTATTAGAGTGGTGGTGGTGGTGGTGGGGTGATAAGGCAAAAAATGGCAGCATAATACGTGGTTATTTTGGTAATATGGGATTGCTTAACTTATAGCCAGGATGGTGTTGGGTGATATTTGCAATATTCTCCTTTCAGTGGTATAGCAATTATTGCTTTGCCATGTGTGTGTGTGTGTGTGTGTGTGTGTGTGTGTGTGTGTGTGTTTTCAGAGACCACAGGCACCAGCTGCACATAGTTTACTTAATTTATCTAGCCCATGCACAAGGGAGCCCGCAGGATTTTTTGCAGGGGGGTGCAAACCCAGAGCCCCACCCACAAAGCCCCACCCCTCCACCCACATAGCCCCACCCCCTCCACCCACCTAGCCCCACCCCTTCGCTTCATGCAGCCCCTCCCCCACGCAGCCATTACAGGGTCTCATTACTTGGCTTTTTCTTCCCAGTTGCCATAAACACTGTCAAAATTCTTAGTGTGCATACTGTTTTATGCTTTACTTCTACAATGTTTACAGATATCTGGATTTAATTAGGAATCCATGATAAGCTGTTTTACATACCCCATGTACATTGCAACTAACTCAAGGGAACTTTTAGCTGGCAGCCCTTTTGAATTCTGATCAAGAAGGCTTGGCTGTTCAGTTCTCTATACTGGAATAATTTCTCATTCATTGCTAATAATAATTTTATTTACTTGGGTACTAACAGAGTTTTACTTTTTACCTACCATAAAGACAACATATTTGTTTTACCTCAAAATACTTCCCCTTGTTTTATTTATTTATTTGTAAGTGACTTAGAAACAACTACTGGGGAATAGTGTTTATTAGCTCAGTATTTTTCATGTAGGACACTAAACTGAGTCCCATGAGCCTGTTCAGATTATACAAATTTAAACAAATTAGTTTATAACACTAGTGTTCTTTGGCTTCCAAGATTAGCTCTCAGTAAAACAAGTTGCTGTTTAAATAAAAGCTGGCATTCTGTGCTCTGAACTCTGAACACGTTATAGTTGTATTTAACATAAACTGTGTGCATTCACTAAATTATGTATATCTTTTAATTAATGCTTATCAAGCATTTCTTCATAATCCCAACATGGACATAGTTGCAAATCATCACTTCATCTTTTTATAGATAATTCCAATAGCCCTAACATATGCACATTATTAATTATTTTTTCAAGATTAGTTTTACTGAGTGGGCAAGGGAAATTCTGGGTGTTTTCTGATTTTGCGTGGTTGACCCTTAGTTATATGAAGCTGGGTCTGCATTATCACTGATGTTAACAACTTCATTATATGCTTAACTAAAAGCTTTAGACCTTTTTTCTTGACACAGCCATTACAGTATCCTTCCTGTTACTGTGATAAGCAAGAGTAGCCATGCATAAGAAGTGTACATATTTATACATATGATTATGCACAATTATAATATATACAGACTGTATTAATTATAATATAAAATAATTTAATTATATCCCTTCTATAATACAGCACCACTTGTTAGACTGTGTTTTAAATTTATAGTTTTGAATGTTTTTCCTGCAAGCAATGAAACAAAACATATGAACCAATAATGACAAACTGCCCAATTCGAAACATTTCAACCATAAAAGGCCACTTAAACTTTTGTCATTACAATCCATCAATGTCAGTCAGTATGCACAATCTCTGCAGAAGTAAATGTCATCTGAATAATTCCACATTATAGAGATCTGAAACTAATGAAGAGGTTGTTGCTAGAAAACAACTTTATATTTCAGCATTTCATCAACAAATTCAGTGCCTGCTGCCCTTGAAGAATACATTGCCTATGTTACATTAAAAATGGTAAGCTAGTATATTTGCAATACAGAATGGGTGGTAAGCTGAAAAACAAGTTCATAGTTATTGGGCATCTCATCCAAAGGAGGACATAGCCAGGACTGCAGCACTCCACCCCCTTAAAATACAAATCTACATGCTGTGGGAGTAGAACCTATAGCACTCTGCATCAAGATACAAGTATGCTACCTGCTGTACTACTAACACTGCTTTAAAATTCTATACCACAATAATGATACCATTTGCTAAACAAAACAGTTGCACATTTTAAGCAGACTTAGCAGGAGCAGCAGTAAGCTTCTCTTACCTTGAAGCTCACAATTCCTTGAAAATACACTTGAAAATAAATTCCACCTGCTAACTCTAAATAGGGCATTTCACTTTCTCTCACACACCTCAACCTCTGCAAGAAATCTGAACAAAGCCCAACATAAATAGGGGCAGATTATAAATATTGCTCTCATGAACTTAGAACATTGCTAGAATAACAGGATTTTTGTTAGTATGCATTTTATATGATGGACAGAAGGAAGGTTGGTATATTGTGTGTGCAAGAGACCAGATGGAAGGGGAGTAAGGTTTAAATTGTTTCATCATGGTGTAGATGGGAGGAGAAATGGCGTAGGAGTTATCCTGAAGGAACAGTATGCCAAGAGTGTTTTGGAGTTGAAAAGAGTGTCGGATAGAGTGATGTTTATGAAGCTGGAAATTGATGGCATAATGATGAATGTTGTTAATGCATATGCTCCACAAGTTGGGTGTGCGATGGATGAGAAAGAAACATTTTGGAGTGAGTTGGATAAAGTGGTGATGACTGCACCCAAGGGTGAGAGAGTGGTGATTGGAGCAGATTTCAATGGGCATGTTGGTGAAGGGAACAGAGTGGATGACAAAGTGATGGGTAGGTATGGTGTTAAACAAAGGAATTCAGGAAAAATGTCTCTGGTTAAGGTCAATGTCAACACAGGAATAGGTGCCAAGGACAGCACATGCACTACTCTCTGCAATGTGGATGAGAAAATCAACATCAAAGTAACAATCATGGCTAAAGGCACTGACCCCGACTATTTGTGACCAAAGCTCATGAAAGGCCAAAACTGACACCAAGCCAAAACCCCAACAGCAATACTTCAAACCCCAAGGCTGATGGGCATATCAAGCCCAAGCCTAAGGGTGAGGGTGTCTAATCCAAGTATTGTTATGCTGACCCAGTCAAGAAATGGCAAAAAGATTCACCCCAAACGGTTGAGCCTAACTCATGGGGTCATAGACGGCATAGTTGATTTAGAAGGAATTGACCACAAAAGCTATAGCGCTGAGTCCAGAAGCAGAACCAGTGTCATCAAATCTGATGGTATTTACATTTAGGCCTGTAGAATCATAACAGTTTGAATTGCTGCAGTCACTCAAACAAAGGCCTGTTAAGGAGAACTGAGAAGAAAATGCAGAAAAAATTAAAACAGCAGAAAATAAATGCCTTTGCCTTCACTGGTACCAGAGGTGGATGACATGAGTAAAATTTTCTGCGACACCTTCAGAAAAGCCCTCACAGTCATCTCGTAGTCTACGTCCAATGTAAAAGAACAGCAATAGTAGAAATTTATGGGCCTGTCTGGAAATGGTCCAGATTACAGACTCTTAAATACCTGTATAAAAGAAACAGAGGAAACACCCATGTCTGACCTGTCTAAAATGGATATTCAACTAATATTACAGGCATCCTGGTAACTCCCCCCAAAAAGGAGTGGTTACAGAAAATTTTGAAAATTCTTCCACCTTGGATTATTTAGCACCCGATTGAAAAAAAGAAGTATAGCTTTCAGCTGTGTTTTCTGTCTATTATTTCTTTATCTTTGTGGTTAGAAAAATCCAAAAGTGTAGGCTCTGTCCTTGAGTCCAATAGTGTCAACCCAAAGACTGTTCTCAAGATCAAGTCCCTTCAGGAGTGGATGCACAACTACCCTCAAGACTTTTCAAAAGAAGGTTATTATGTTAGTCCTTTGTAATCTGGGGATAGAAAGAAGCACAAATGCCACATTTCTATTCAAAGTGCTCCTCACTTAGCCAGACAGCAAAAAGAGTGTGTCTGTTCTGGGCATTTTTGTGGCCACATTAAATACACTTTCTAAATGCATGACTATCCACAGTCAAAATATTTTTAGAAAGTACAGACAAGAGCCAAGGAACAAATATAACAAACTACCCAAAATCTACAAGAGACAGCAACTGATCTAGAGAGCTTCAGTACTAGAAAATATTATCATCTAATTAAATGACAGATTAAATGTATGAACTAACAGTTTAATAGAAAGTAAAAAACATATTGTGTAGAATGCAAAGGCCAAAGGGAGAGAAAGCAATACCATGCAAAAAAGAAATCAGATGGACCTGACCTGATTTGTAGATTGGAAAGCTGCAAAAATAGTAATTCCAATCAAAAAAGGATGTGATAATTGCAAAATTCAGCAATGTTTTACACAAAGTAGTTAACTTTAAAGCAAAGTTGCCTGAAAGCATCCATCTCCAATGGAAACATGATGAGCAGCAGGAGACCTGGACAGGAAGCGAGATGGCAAGCCATTTTGGGCAAAGAGGATGGAGTAATATCCTGGAAAAGATTTAGATGCTGAGCTGACCGGAAATGTGATTTCACTCATACTGCTTGATGAAGATGGATCTCCTTACACCAGATTAAAAACTTCAGGACATGATTAAGAAAACATGAATAATTATGATCAAATCTCTGATCATAAACAAACTGTTACATGTTCAAGAACCAGATGTCAGGAAATTCACCTCTAGAATGGAACAGAGAAGCTAATGAGGTGAATCATAACATTCATTTCAAGAACACATAACTGTATAGTTAAGATCAGAGAAATCTGATCATAATTCATTGCACCACATGGAACTTTACCTGCTCTGCATACTAAGTGTAGGAATGTTAGATGTTGGGAAGTGTGCCCAGACACATGCTTTGTTTTGCCAAGGATGGACTGTGCCTGTTCCCTGTAGATTTTTCAGTATTGGCTAAAATAGTGGCCTCCTCCATACTGCCTTTTGTAGGCAAAGTCAAGTTGCCAAACCTTCCGACATAAGCAAACTAACCCAATGGAACTTAAACATGTTGCTGCTCAGTGCCAGGAGCCTAAGCAAGAAACTCCAGTCTCTTCAAGTTCTCCTCAGCCTGGAGAGTGAAGACATTTGCACAATTACTGAGACATGGTTTATAGCAATGGAGAGCATCCTAGCAGTGCAGGACTACAATATTTAATGCAATTTAGACCAGCTACTGCACAAGCAGGGACTAAAGATGGAAGTGTCTCAATCTACGCTGATAGCAAGCTCACCTCAAGGCTGATCAGACAGGATGGCATGCTTGAGCTACTCCACATCAAAATTATCACAGGCAAAGTTCCATACCATATCCGTACAAGCTATAGGTCACCTTCTGTGACCCAGTAAACCCATAGCTCATACTTAAACTTACTGGAGACACTCACCGTTTAACCCAATACTAAAGTGATGGGCGACTTTAACTACCCCACTATAAACTGAGAATACTACATGACCCCATTCTTGCAGGCTCAGTGATTTTACTAAGGGAGCAAACATACTGGACCTGGTACTCACAATAATGGCAGAATGTTGCAACACCCCCCCATGTAATATTCTTTCTGATAACATCAGACCATACAGCTGTCTCCTTTCAAATAAAAATCAAGCACGGGACAACAGCTAACCTCATAACATTTAGGAACCATTCTAAGGTAAATTTTCTACTATTAATTGATAGCCTGTAACCAGTAAAGTACTTCAAACAGCATGAAAAAAACATGTTTAAAGCAAACACCATGCTGGCTGCACAGTTCATATTTAGCATGGTGCTTGGCTTTAAGTGATAACCTGGCAAAATTTCAAGACCCCCCCTCCAAAATACACCTTGAGAATATAGCTGCCTATGCTGAACTGTTCACAAGAACCATGTATAATTGTGTTAATAGATGCAAAGGGACAGCTTGTCCTACCATTAATAAACTCAGAACAAACTTAAAAAACAAATCATCTTGATGGAATCCAAGCATCAGTAGGGTGCACAACAGAAGGAAGAAAGTCATAGAAAAGTTAGGAAGTGCAATGCCCAGCAGAATAGAAACTCTCTCATCAATCTAAATGAACAACTCAGTCTACCAAAGCCAATTTTGATGTAGAAATAGCCTCCCAAGCCAAGGAAAACCATAAAGCTTTCTTTAGCTATGTCCATATCAAAAGCAGTACACAACAGTGTGCAGACCTAATTGTAAATGGAGCCACCTACATATAGCCAGAATATATAGTAAATCTACTGGTTAGCACATTCAGCTCCAGTTTTACCCCCCACACACACACACACACACACACACACACACACACACACACACACACACACACACACTGTAAACCCACCAGGAAATACCATCCTACATAACTCTCTGGCTATCCCTAGGGAGCAGGTCCTAAATGCACTCTTCAAAGCCAAGAATACTGCATCGATAGGCCTTGATAATATCCCAGAATACCTCCTAAAATGCATGAAATATGACTCACCAAGACCACTGGATTTACTATTTAACTGTAGCCTACAGAAAAAACTTCATGACTTGCGAATAGAGAACTGCTATGGTCATCCCTCTGCATAAGGGAAGGCCATCGGTGGACCCTAGTAACTACAAACCTATAAGTCTAACTAGTATCACATGCAAAACCATAGAAAGAATTATTGTGACAATTATTAATAATGACAGAGGAAACCTTCAGATACTGGATCTAACCCAGTTTGGCTTCATCAGTAGCAGATCACACCTACTCAGCCTGGTAGACTTCTTTGAGAAGGTCACCAAGGCAATGGATAAGGGCAAAGCAGTGCATATTGCATACCTCGGAATAGATAAAGCATTTAATACAGTACCTCACTTGCATTTTGTAAATAAACTAATGGAATTAGGGATAAAACCCTGTGTTATGCGTTGGATAGCCAGCTGACTTTCAGAAAACACCCAGGAAGTTAGGTTTGTGGAATCCAATTCCACAAAGAGCCAGGTCACTAGAGGACTCGCTCTGGGCTGGATCCTCTTCTTTTAGGCATCTACTCCTTGGAAGTCAGGGCCAACATCAAGGGCCTCTGGCTGACCAGGTTTGTAGATGATTGGAAAATAAGAGCAGTCATAGAATCGGTGGTGGTGCTGTGGTAGCATTGTCGCCTCACAGTCAGATGCTGTCCGGTTTGATTTTCAGCTAGAGCGTCTTCTGTGTGGAAACATGCGTGAATGGGCGTACCTTTGTTGAAGATTGTGCGTCAGGGCTGGTAACTTCGACGCGTAAAATCAACTACCAATCATTAGCGGAACAGAGTTCGCTGTGACTCTAGGCGGGAAAAGCCAAAAGACACAACAACAACAACATAGAATCCCCCCATGATACTGATATCCTGCAGGAAAGGCTAAAACAGACAAATAGGCTCAGTATAGCAACCACAGATCTCTTTATTCAACTGAGACTCCAACAGTTAAGCACTTTCGTCTTAATCAAAGACTTCTTCAGAACTGTTGAATAACATGCAGAAAGTCATTAAAATAGGCAAAACTCATTAGTCACATGTTAAAAACCACCAATGGGACATTTCCCAAATACACTTGATAATTATAAAGAATAATTAACCTGACAACACCCTGAAACAATGTGTATATATGTATGTATAAGATAAATATATATATATATATATATATATATATATATATATATATATATATATATATATATATATATATCATATGCATAAAAAGATTAAAAAAATACAACATTGAAAAGTAAAACCCTAATGCCATGATCTAAATGAAAATAGGTGACCAACTGAATCATCCTTCAAGATTTCTTAATTTCAATATGGGGTAAATAGAACAAGAATCACTGAGATCTGGGGATTTTCAAAGCATTAAGCCTCAAAATCCAAATCAGCTCTTTCCTACTTAAATAAAAAAAATCCCCTGGTATCCCTTTCCACATAATCAAGAACCACAAACTTAAAACTGTGCCCTGGATTCAAGGCTACATGTCTGAACAATGCATTGGAGGTTTTACCCTTTACTATATCATTAAAATGTTCATATATCCTCTTCTTTACTTTCCACAAAATTTTGCCAATATAAAATGAATCACATAATTGGCATAATGCACAGTAAACCACCCTCATAGAGTCACAATTAAAATTCTTACAGATATTGAATTTCCTGTTCCGGATAGAAAAATATTCACAATATACTAATCAGTGACTAAGCATAGATACTCTACACACTCAAAACACACATTCACAAAACTGCCTTTACCTACCTATTTCTTACATACACGCATACACACTTCTACCTACTTCTTACATCCATAGACTCCGAGTCCTACCTACCTATTTCTTACACACACACACACACATCTCTTAAACACGTAAACGCACACACCTACCTTTCACTTCTACATTCATCTGTGCAGTCCGAATGTCCTCTTGCATTTAAATGTCCAGTAGGCACGAAAGTAAAGGACGTAAACCATCAGTCGCGCACAGACACAGAAGACGAAAACAGGTCGCAAACACCTGTTACGTCTGTGCGACTGGACGGGATGCAAAGGGCGTTCTTAAAGAGGAACGCCCTTTAAAAAAAAAATTTTTTTATTTAAATTAATTTCTCAGCCAGCCGATTCCAGGGGGGTGCAAGTGCACCCCCTTGCACCTGCCTGCGGGTGCCCTTGCCCATGCAATATGCAAACCATCAGGCTATGTATCACATACTATTAGCAGAAAACACAAAGACGTCAGAACACAGACATGATGCAATACCTGTTTCGGACCAACACAGGTTTTGCAATTACTCAAGCTTTCAAGCTGGCATGAGCCCTTCATCAGGAGTTATTAAGTTACTAATATGAGATACATTGCTTAAATATCCACTTATGCCTAGAAAGGGAAGCACAACAAATTATTTCCAATTGTATAAAAGTAGCAAACTTGAAAAATGCTAGTGACAAAAGTCTGTGTGTGTGTGTTTGTGTGTGTGCATTTGTGTGTGTGTGTGCGTGTGTGTGTGTGTGTGTGTGTGTGTGTGTGTGTGTGTGTGTGTGTGTGTGTGTGTGTGTGTGAGAGAGATACAGAGAGAGACAGAGACAGAGATTGTAGAAGACCACGTTATCCGCTGCTATAAAAATCAAAGTTTGCCATGTTACATTAGAGTCAGTCTTCATTTAGCAGAGAGGATAACACACAGAAAATCTACTCTAACATTTATTTAGACAATAAATAACAATACAAGAGATGTGCATGGAGATTAGCAAAATATATAGAAGGAAAGAAAATAACATGTTTTAATTTCTAAGTTGTTAATCTATTTAAACATACAGTCTTTGTGAGATAGATGCTTTGGTTAACACAAAATATGAGAATGTCAGGGACTGCCAAGAGAATAAGGTATAGTGTCAGACTGTACGGATACTGTGTGCAGTTAATACACTACACAGGCTGTGGTTTAACTAACTGAGAGAAAGACAGAAAGGCAAAGATGGAGAAGAAAATATGTTATGTCAGTCTAAGGTTCTGCAAAACAGCAGAACTGGACAAACTTTTGTTATATTGTTAAAACTGCCCAAACATTAAAGCCCTACTGACTATTACTGGAATGTTTGAGTTATGTGAAAATAACTATTCTCTTGTTATGAATAAAACACAGGTGCTAAAACATAGACCCCATTTGTCTTAACAGCTACTGTTAACATTTTGAGATATTCAGCAGTTTAGATTCATCACAAACCAAGTATTAGAGTGATGTCCCTACAAATTATCACATAAATAACAACATCCTAAGCATGCAGTCAGTCATGAGGGATTTGGGTGCACAGATTGATAGCAATCTGACTTTTGACTACCATGTTGCTTCTGTGGTATGGAAAGCTTTCTACATGCCCACCTCATAAGTGAGGGTATTTCATCCAGGGACAACAAGGTCATAACATCCCTGTATTTTTCCCTTATACGGCTCATTATTGAATACAACACCCCATTCAGCATGTACCTCACAAAGCACATGCAGCAGCTGGAGCGACCACAGAGGTTCCTCACCAGGCGAATCCAGGGCCTCAAAAATCTGCCATACACAGATAGGCTAAAAGCCCTATCCCTCTACTCTGTTTCATACAGATTTCTCAGAGGTGACCTTTGTCTGGCATACAAGGCAATCTCGGACCCCACCTTGATGGAACTGCTGCATATACGCAAGTTAAGCTCCACTCATGTAAACCACAAATGTGGCCTCAACCTGGTCTGTGACATCAATAAGACTTGTTGGCGGGACAGATTTGTGTCCTAGAGACTCCCTCATCTATGGAATAGACTCCCTCTCCATGTCAAGCAGAGTACCTCTTTACCTCTTTTTAAGTGTAACCTGGATAACTGGATTGGAAATAGAAAATACATCCCTGGGATTCCATCCATGTCCCTGCTAGACAGGGGCATCGGGTGCTGATTTGTCTATGCATAGGCTAAACTCTTGGCTAGGCTTATAAGGTCCTCAGGGCCAATAGCTTAGTAATTTCCTATGATCCTATTGCCAGGAAAGAAATCTTGTTCCTCTTCAGTATACCTTATTGGTACCCATTGTTAGTTGCTCAGATGTTAAAGTGCTTAAGCTCTATAGTGTCTCATAAAACCAACATCCAGGTTCAGACCACTGACTGCCTGACTGAACAATTGAATGAACATAATCTCTGTTGTTTTTCTTTCCAAAGGTGTGTGAAAATGTACCTTAAGAACTATAACTGTCATATGTAGTACAGAATGATCAGACTAGCAAAACTGTGATGGCATTGACTTGTCAGTCATTTTATTTGTTACTGAGTGTTTATGGGCATTCATCCTAGATCTGAGTGGCTGCCCTGTCTCAAATTTAATCCATCTCTTGACATTCGCTGCATTTGACACTTTTAGCAGACATGATATTTGTGTACGTCTCTGATAATGATATCTGCACTGCAGTTGGCTAGCATAACAGTGACCGTGGCATCCTAACTCAAGAGATGGGTGTATCTCTGAATGGTAACAAGCAATTCAAAGTATTACTCAGTACACAAGCCTGTTTGTGCCACAATCACTTACCCTTCATTTTTATCCTAATTAACATTTTCATTATAATAACATTAGTCCAATTCATTTAAAAAATTACAAATCTGTGGAAAACTTGTCTTAAGCTGCCAAGACATTCGATTTCATGAAGAAAAGACAATGGGTGACTATACCACACTGTATAAAAAGTAGTATGCCAAACATATTTGTTGAATTAAATGAAGACTTGCCTGTCACAGTATTCACAACATTATCACACAGCCAGAACAGAGCTTGGACTGAAATCATGTTTTTTTTTCAAAGATCTTATAAAATAATGTTTTTCTTTTCCAATAATACATTTCATTAAGTTTTTAGAGTATGTTTCATGGTTTTGGAAACTTCTCAGTATGCATGTGTATCTTTTAATTATTGTTTTTTCATTTACTTTGTTTTTCAAGCTGGTGAATGAAAAATATAAACTATTCAAAAAAATGAAACAGTTCTGATAAATGTTATTTGAGACATATATAATAATGTCATTATGGTGCATTTCTCATACATTAAAATATTTTGTGCTGTTTTGTAAGTAGACCAATATTCATCTTTATATGAACAAAAAGGGAAGATTGTAGAATAATTTGATATCTGCATTTTCAGGTGAACGTTTATTGTGGGATTTATACACCAACTGCATTTCTAAGTTGTAAAATTCCAAAATTTGCATTGGCTTCTTAGGGGATACAATTTTATTTTCCGATGTTAGTATCTCAGAAGAATGTATATGATTCAATCCTGTAAGGATAGTCAGCTCTGAAAGTGCAGAACATAACTAATACCTTTTTCAAAACAAAACAGATTTGAGGCCCTTAGAGTAAAGAAAAATGTTTCAATAACTGAAATAATTATTCAGAGAAGTTTTGTGTTTTATTTAAACCTGAAATACAAAATTCTGAAGAGACAACCTGCTTACAAACACTGATAACTGGGTTTATCAGGTACTGAGTGTAGATATTTTATCTATAACCACTATATGAGCATCATCAGGGATTTATCACCACTCTATGTGCATCATCATCATCATCAGCAGCAGCAGCCTTTCATGTAGCATAACTAAACTTGTAAAAATATACATGTAAACCAAATGTACACTGCTACACCCACATAAATCGAATTTCTGCACATAAAATCTAAACTGTAATTAAAAATTAGAAACTTAAAACAAAATATAAAGGAAAATCCCCATCACAACTAGCCAATCTGGAAATGGCATTTTAGCAAAATGGACCCACTTCTAAACAACTATACTAAATGAAATTAAAATAACACCACAGATAAACTACAAACTAACATATTTAAATATAACTCTCATTGGAGTATTAAAATAGAAACATTCACTGACACTATAAAAGGAAATACCCAAAGGACAACCTATTCACAAAAAAACCCCATAAAGCAGTGTATTGTAGACTATTTATATACTTATGCCCAGAGGTGGATCATGGTCAAATGAGGTCCTAGGTAGGGTAATGGATTGGGTCCCCCATACAAACACACACACACACACACACACACACACACACACACACACACACACACACACACACACACACACACACACACACACACACACACACACACACACACACACACACACACACACGCACACACACACAACCTACCTCTTATACACACACATACCTATCTACCTCTTATACACACACACACACACACACACACACACACACACACACACACACACACACACACACACACACACACACACACACGCACACACACGCACACACACACATACACACACACCAACCTACCTCTTACATACACACATACCTATCTACCTCTTAAACACACACACACACACACACACACACACACACACACACACACACACACACACACACACACACACACACACACACACACACACACGCCTACCTCTTACTTGTCCATCTGTTGTCCACAGTCCAAACATCTTCTGGTATTCAAATTTTGTGCACATGGAAAACAAAGTCATAAAAAACAGTTCATACAGAAGCAGAAGTCAAAGAAGTAAAAAGGTCGCACACACATGTTGCATCTGTGCAAGGATGCAAAGGAGAATCTTAGAGAGGAACACTCTTAAAAAATACGTAATTTATTTTTAATTAAAGAAATGAATCTCTGTCAGCAGGCCTTCTCCCAGCCAACGGAGGCCCATTCCCAGCCCCTGGGCCCTAGCCAACCTCCTTGGTCATCTAGTGATGGATCTGGCTCTGATTATGCCATCTCACTAAAATGAGCGATAAAGAAAGTATCAAAAAACAGGAAAAAATTATAGTATAAGGTGTGTTGGATGGGTTATATTGTACTGCAGAATTACAGCACTTAATTTTTTGGCAAATGGCTCACCAGTCATTGGAGCACATCTTCACAGAAAGTACAAGGTTCTCAATGCATTACTCACATTTCCTCACCAGAGCATTGTGTGTGTGTGTGTGTGTGTGTGTGTGTGTGTGTGTGTGTGTGTGTGTGTGTGTGTGTGTGTGTGTATACTGGGATTTTGGAAGTATTAGCCCAAACAGTACTTTTCTTTTTAACCAGATTTTTCAACCTCCCTCCATTTCATTCTGCAGATATGTGCAAATTAACTTTTCATTTGATGCAAACATTTTCATTGTAGACTTCCAAAACAATCAAAGACTTGTTTTTAATTAAACTTTCAAGATAAGTTAAAACCATGGCTTTTATACTTTCTGAGTTTACCAAAAAGGTAATTTTAGAATGTAGTATTCCAGAGCTACTTATACAGTCCCTTCTTTGATTCTTTTATAACAGTTTTACACTCATCAGACAAAGAAGTAATCTGTAACAGAAACCTTATTTTTCAAACTGCAAGAGCAGGCTCCCACGTATGCTTCTTACTAGATATCTCCACACAAGACCTCTCTGCTTAGTGTCCTATATTTTGGACACAGCTCCTGCTCAACTTAATTCAGTGCAGGTTGTCTCCAACAGCCATCTCATGAAGATCCTTTCCTCTCACTAGTGAAAGTTAGGCAGTACAGCGCCTTCACTGTGAAGGAGATTCAGTATATCCTACCAGCCAGTTCAGAGTATGCCCTGCAGAAATGTCACTGCAGAACAATAGTGACTTCTCATTTTATAGAATCTAAGGGTAATTTAACTGTAGGGGTACCTATAGACTACACCCAGACTCAACCTTTTACACTCCGTGCAAAGAGCATTCTGCTAACACCACATTGAGTGTTTCTTATAGGCAGTTCAACCATTTGTTTAACCTTTTCATTTACCATAGTGGATCCTGCCATGTCCTGACCCTCACTAACTCGGACACAGGGGAATTCAGCTGAGTGACTACACTGGACAATGCCAATCCAGAACTAACTGCTCCCACTTGAGGGATATTGTTATTAATAATCTTACATTACAGACTCCATTTCTAGTCACTGTTCTCTCTTCATTGAAATAATTCTCTTTACCCCTCTGCCACCAGGACAAGTAGCCAAGTTCAGTAGTTCCCACAAACCTCCAGTTAAGGACCCCCATACCATGTGCACTCCTGATCTTCAGTAAGGATAATGTAAGGATTCATCTAAAAGTGCACCCCAACCCCAGAATGGGTATGCCATCCTCCCTAACTAGTAGTGCAGGTGCCTGATCATTGAACTTGGGTCACCAGTGCTATACAGGGTGTTATCTCTCTATGGCACACTGCTGGTGATGTCTCTATTTTTAAGCGCTTTTCATCCAGCACAGTGGCTGGACTTCTTCAGATAAAAGAATCAACTTCATAGACACTCTTAAATGTTTCAACAATCCAGTCATGTGACCAATGTCTCAATTAAACCTCTTAACAATGTTCAACTAACATATCACTTGATAACTTTTGGGATTTTATTGACTTTCTGTAGTCCATTTCTTTCATTAATCTTAATATGTCTGTCCATCTCTATTAAATCAAGAAACACTTCTCTTATATCATTATCTTCTAAACTGAGGGCACATTCTTCATTCTCAATTTCCTGTGAGCATTCCATTGATAGTTCCAAAGCATATTTCTGTGCCACATTCTCTTCAGTTTCATCCTGTGTCATCCATTGTTTTTTCATATGGGAACTCACTGGCCTATCACTGCACAACATTGACTGTGTCAGAGTTGCCACAGTTTCCTGTTCCTTCCCATGCTGTGCAACTCCAAATGAACATTTGTACCACTTTCCTATGGAAGGCTCCAAAGTATCTTCATATGGCAACTGATCAGATGTTTCCTGCTCCACTGGTTTCTTCTTAATTTGGGACCCTTTGTTCTGTCTTGCAGTAATCTTACCAGATTCACAATTAGATTTTCTACAATAAACCCATCACTTTGCAGGTAATCCATAATCTCAGTTTCTGTTTCTTTAACTTCTCCATTACTAATATCTTTTCTACTTTTCCTCTTTGTTTTATTATTTCTTGTACAGTAACATTTTCCATTTCCAGATGCCTTTGCCTGCATTTCTCTTCAAATGTCTTTGGTGCTGCTCTTTTTGTATTGATTAGTTTTGCATTCTCTTTTGCATAAATATTGCACTAAATTAAATCTCCTTTTCATGTTCATATTTCTTCTTCAGATGTCTCCTGCACCCCCTGTTTCTCTTTACTCTGTGGACTCATTGTTCCATCGTGCTGTGATATAACCAGGGTTCGACTTCCTACAATAAATCCTTCACTTTGCAGGTATTGTGTAACTTTGACTGCTATTTTTTTTTACTTCTACTTTACTATTCTGTTCTATGTACCCACTTTGTGATCTTATTTTTTGTATTGTAAAATTTTCTTTATCTGGATGCCTTTCCCTGTATTTCTCTTTGAATATCTTTGGGGCTATGTTTTTTATGCTGATTAATGTGGCTTTCTCCTTTGCATAATATTGCATTTTATCAGATCTCTCTTTCTTTGCCATGTCCATATTTCTTTTTTAAACATTTCAAATGTCTCTAGATTTTGTTATTTATATTTTTGCACTTCCAGAGTTGCTTCTTTTTCCAAATGGCCCAAGGTTTCTTGGTCTATATAATGTTTTTTATATATCTGTTGTATTAATGAGCACATTTTTTTATTTGAAGCTTCTGACAGTGTTTCTTGTGGAAGTCTTTTTCTTTCCTCTAATGTTTCTCTTAATCTTTTTGTATATCTTCTGTCTGGAAATTCTGGGCTTTCTGCATAATAGTAACAATACATAATTTCTTTCTTATCCTCAATAGTCCACTCTATCTTCTTTTTTGGCCTATCAGTTTTTATGATTTTTGTGGACTGCTACATCCTTCTACAATAAGGGGGGGGGCATTCTCCCCCTGAGCCTTGCCTATCCCCATTGTAGGAATGTTTCTGTGCCTTGAGGATTCTACACTGTCATTTTTTCCAGTCCTGGCACCAGTGCACCTAACAGGATTGGACATTTTTTATCCTGGGTCTTGTGCCCCCAGCTATATATATTTTTTTATTTGTTAACCTTCTTCTGTCCATGATATATGCTATATAAAATACAGTTTATATGTCAGTGTCATCTTGGGGAGATTTTGTGAAAAAGAGGGTCCACCTCATGAAGGTACTCACCAAGACTTAAGGATGAATTCAGTTCCTTTAATACTGCTGTCCTTTGTTTGCTGACTTATTATCTCTTCATTTGGTCCCTGTCTCTCCATTCAAACCCTCTCTCCGTTCAGACTCCTCTCTTCATTTGTACCTTTCTCTCACTTCTACATAGGTTGTTTGATGATTCTGTAGTACTTTTTGACAACTCCAAACATTCCAAGAGGGAAGTGTGCCTAAATTCCATATATACCGGAATAAGCTATCCTCTTATCCTCTTAAATATCTATATGAGACACTGTACAAGGTCAGATATGTTAATCTTTCATAACAACTTAAATTTTCACATCCATGGATGCCCTTGGTATATTTCCACTGCACTGTTTCCAGTTTAGTCATGCTTGTTTATTATAAGGTTTCCATACTGATATTCCATACTCAAGTTTGGGTCCAATGTAACTAACAGACAATGCTTTTACTATTTCTGATTTCCTAGATTTTAGAAATCTTTTTATACAGCCTATAGTTCTATAACTATCATTAACCAATCGGTTGATATAATTAGAAAACAACTCAGATCTGGATCTGCCCATACCCCTGGGTCCTTCACAAGAATCTACAGTTTCAATCACTATGTGCTATATTGAATACTCCCTTTCAATCCATGTCACCAAATCTCATATGCTTAATTTCTGATGCATTCATCAGCACATTATCCTGTGCCCAACTGGTTTCATGATATGCACACACAGAAACATTCAACCCCTCCTCTTCCATGTTTAAACATGTTATTTGATCCAGTCGGCCTTTTCTTAATTTGGCTAAATCTTCTTGCTGATTCCCTTTCTCTCTCTCTGTCTCTCTCTCTCTGTCTCTCTCTTTTTCTCTTGCTTCTTAATCTAGCCCTTGTATCATCCTAGTTGCTTTCACTTTTACTGTTTTGTTGTTTTGTCTCCCATCCTGAGCTCTCCATCTGCCTAGATGGAGATAATCTGTGAATGCTAATCAAATGTAACATGTCCATGTGGTTCTGTGTGTATAGTTTAATATGTTCTTATATTCTTTCATATGTTCTCCTCATCCTCATCATATGGTTCTTACAGAAGTTAGTGAGATCAATGATGAGTGTTAGGCCATACATGCCAGTGCAAAATGGTTGTGAGTCAGTCCTAATGGCCACATGACCACAACTATAGCACAATGAATAGTTGAATGCAGAGAGTACTGCAGACAATGTTTAAAGAAAGGGTACATTATGTCAATGCACTGATGTCACAAGTCAATGCAATACCTTAACCACCAAGGAATGGAAATGTGCTACAAACACACTGCATCTGCATAGGTAGTGTAAAACTGCATTATACCTTTTGGGAAAACACGCATGGGAGCCATACACCAAGAAATTTCACTCACACAGATGCAGGCAATCTCACAGCAGATGGGCTGGATGATGAAGGTGATTACATACCCAATGAAGTCAGATCAGAGAGAGGTAGGCCTAAACTTGCCATGGAGTGACATGTATACCATCTAGAGTGGTTCAGCAGGGACTGAGGGTGCGGGTATATATCCTAAAATGGTACAAACTGTCTACCAGAGGGGAAATGACAGTAAAAAGAGACACAAGAGAGACACCTAAAGTCTTCAGTGCACAGCATGTCCCAGCTGCCAAAGGGTCTTCTGTGGCTAGAACCATTGTGGGTATAAATGAATATGTCACACCATCCATGGATACTTCTGCCAAAATCTTGCAGGATGTCCTACTCCTACACAATAAAGAAACAGATGCCGTCCTGTCTATGGCATCTACCCACAGTCTAAAAACATGACTGGGCACAGCAGACACACATTAAGAGTCACACCTACAATTCACAACTACAGTACTCATGGACACTACTTAAAAGGTGAAACCCATTAAATGTGGTCACTTTATACAGAAGCTACACCACATACTTGGTAGCCTCCACAATGATATTGGCAGATGGAATTTTTCTCACATGGGCAAAGCTATGCAAACAACTGTATGTCATGCATGGAGATATTGGCATAGTGAAAAACTGTCAGTTGGTGCCATTAACTTCATTCTAATGAGCCGGGAGTGTTTGACAGCATGATGTGCTCCATGAGGACTTATGTAAGTGTGGCGCAAAGGGATATGAGGTGAAGATTACTACACTGTATATTCTCACTTTGCTTCGAAAGGACAGCAATCAAGGCCCTCCTCTGGGTTAGTGATCCAGGACCCTCAATTCTCACCACTGACACCGGTGGGGAACATTCACTTTAAGAAAATAGACATGCACACTATTAGCACACAGAGAATGCACACTCCAGTCCTGGGGCTGGAGTCTCTCTCCAGGCCCCAAATAAGACTCCACACTGACCACTATAGAGCTGATTCCTTAGCTGAGTGTTCCAAGCAAAGTCCTCCACCTCCTGTATGAAATCAGTGCTCTCAGTGTCCTTGTTCAAAGTAGCTGTCACACACACTGTCTTTGACATTTGATTTTCACACACACACACACACACACACACACACACACACACACACACACACACACACACACACACACACACACACACACACACACACACACACACACACACACACACACACACACACACACACACACACACACACACACACACACACACCTGGGAAAGGCTGTCACAACTTACCCATCTGCCACCCAGACTATAAGGTAGAGCTACTGCCACAAGAGCACCCTAAGGTTCTTAAAAGTGTACCCAATTACAATTATTAAAGTTAATACTTATACAAATGGTAGTGTTTAACCAAGCAGCAAGACTTTCAGGAATGTGGAGCCAGAGTGCCACTAAATAAATGCAAGTATTCTCAAAAGTTAAATATTTTCTAAAAGACAAGCCACAATGAAAGTTTTAGATATATTTAATATTAAATAATAAAAAAACATGAAAATATTGAATATCGATTTACAATAAACACCATAGTTTCAATCACATGAAATATAAAAAACAACACAGATGGAAAGACTCGGATAGATGCAGAAAAATGATTTAGCTAATCTCACTATATTTTCCAAAGGACTGAAGAATTACTGTTCCCTAGAGGTAGAAAAGTGTCTTGTCATGTCCAAAACCAGAGTGCACACCTCACATCTCTCTCTAGTATTTAAATACAATTTCAGTGCTGGCTACAGAATGACATCACAATTGGTCACCTGACTCTGTGCTTCCCACACTACCCTCTCACTAAAAACTGAGCCAGGATCTAGCACCAATGTGTCACAACACACACACAGAACTTTAGCTAAGGTTTATTACAGCATATGGAAACTGGAAAACTGTTCCAACACTTTGACCCTTCCTGTAGAAACTAACAAGTCATTCTCTGGCACCACAGGATAGCAATTAGTTCACCACTAAGGACAATACAGCAGGATCCCAGCCCAGGCTTTTCATAGACATTATGTCTCTGACTGCATTCAGACCTGTGAGATAAAATCTTTATGGCATAAACCAAGTCATTTAATTTCAGGCTAATTTTCTTAAGATTAGCTGGGCTAAGCTTAACCTCTTCCCTCCCAGTATGCTCTGTTAAAATATATACATTTCATCAGTTAAAACAATATAGTCTGACATACTTGTATATTTCTTTTCTGTCCAGCAGGACCCACTGCTGATACATTTTTAACACAAGCAACTTTACAAATACATTTTAACACAAGCATCTGTACAAATCAGTTTCGTATTCAAATGACAGACATTCTTTACAAAACTCCAGCTAGCTATGCTGGCATATGTTACACATGAGCTGCCCTATTCCCCCTGGCACAGCTGTTACTACTTCATATCATCACACTGCCAAATGGCACTTTCACAATTCCATAACAAAAAGGATACATCTTTCATTTTGGTTGAATATTCTTTTAGCAATCGCAATACCATCAACCTGCAAAAATATATGGCACTGACTCAGTTTCTTTGCAAGTTTACACACTGACCACTTTAGCCTTTCTACATGAGGATGACATTATGCCAACATTCATCAAATTGCAGGAGTTGCTGCTAGCTGTGCCCATGGATGTGGTACATTTATTTGACCACAGTTATGTGAAAGGACACCTGAGGAAGTATGGGACACAAAACCAGGACATCAATAGACTGCTTACAATGTTTGCTGCCCATTTCTGTGGTATGCATGAACTGGTACAGCTGGAGCTTAGACAGCTGAGGCTTGGCACTGGCACCTAAACTCCCCCTTGGATAACCAAATATTATATTGTATGAACATTGTGAATGACTGGCAAGAATCTATTCAAAGTGGGAGACCCCTAGTGCATAAATGATGGCTGAGTGTTTAAGTTAGTTTGTCTAAGTGCAGTGCTGGATTCTAATGCTAACTTCACTGAAACAATGTAGTTTATTCATGCCAATGCCCACCAACTCCTCATCTGAAATGTTTTTGTGTTGCACTAAGCACTACATGCCTTCTCTTGTTTTCGGAAAATCTTCCCTTTACAGTCCTAGTCTGTAGTATTCGATGTATGTTCAACTTCTGACCCTATGACAGTAACCTGATGTTACCAATAGGACAGCTATATTGGGGAGACTATAGCTTGCATTCAGTGTATTTGATAGATATGTTCATTTGGGAACTGTACTGTCTTTCCTTTTGATGGTCTGTGTGTTTAGTAGGTTTGTCTTGTGGCTACTTGCAGACAATTACATCTCCTGTGATTATTTGCTGATTGGCCACTCATAGGAATCTCATTTCTTATATTTACAATGTACTGAAAGTACTGCTATATTTCTATTGTGATGCAGTAGCTTTTATCTGTTGTATTTTGGCCATTAACTCATCTAAGTATCTTTCTATCCTGCTAATCATGGTCACTGCATCAGAATACATTGTGCTGTCTACTTCCTTATACCATTGATCTGCTAATTATAAAGGTATTGTATTTTCTGAAATTATATCAATAAACTCTCTTTGGGATGGCTGCAGTAGTGCACCGGTTATCATTGCCTCCTCACAGCAATTGGTTCCCTGGTTCGATTCTTGGCTGGGGTGGCTTCTGTGCGGAGTCTGCTTGTCCTCCCTGTTGTTGTGTGGGTTTCCACCAGGTACTCTGGTTTCATCCCACATCCCAAAGACATGCTGTTGGTGGATTTGGCATTCTCAATTGGCCCTAGGTGTGAGTGTTTGTGTATGTGTGCCTTCTGTGTAAGGTTAGGCACTGGGCTGGTAACTTGACACTGTAAAACTCCACTACCAATCATTCTGTGGACCATTGTTCTGCTGTGGTGACCCCTAAGGGGGAAAAGCCGAAAGAAGAAAACGCTATCTATAAACTCACTTTGTCTAGTACTTGCCACATGGTAAAAGTTCAAAGACAAATAAAAAGGATTAAATATACTGTCTTTATGCACACCTGAATAATGATAACACAATACTTGAACTTGTTTCATATTGCTTTTAAAAGTAATATTGCCATAACACTCCAGTTCCCTTCCGCTGATTTTTTATCTAAATCTCTATTCGAAATTTGTCTGTATTTCTGTGTTCTAATAATTGTTAGGTAATTACATTGTTGGTTACAGATCATGCTCTACTTAGTCTGTGTGCTTTAATTAAACATTTGGCCAGCTAAGACTACAGGCAAAAATCGAAATTTGTCTGTATTTCTGTGTTCTAATAATTGTTAGGTAATTATATTGTTGGTTACAGATCATGCTCTACTTAGTCTGTGTGCTTTAATTAAACATTTGACCAGCTAAGACTACAGGTAAAAAATTTACATGGAATATAAATAATTTTATATTTTTTAGCAGCTAAGAAGAGAAATGAGTTTGGTTCTAGATATACAAAATGGACAAGTCTGTATGCAAATAATAGAGATAAATGATTTTACATCAATATTAGGGGAAGATGGCATTGGATTCTATAGGATGTAGCCTTTGCCAACTTTTCTGTCCTTTAAGTTTTATTTTTGCATTCTTCAAATCATATCCCAACAATATATTTGACATCGAGATTGTATACCAGACATTGTTCATATGTTTATTAATAATCACATATTTTATGGACTAGAGACATCATATATAATGCCACTAAAGCAGACTAATTAATACATGTGAGTAATATTACTCATATGATTAACTCATGCTTCATAAGATTCTAGAAAATAATCAAAAATAAAAATGATACTGAAAGAGCCATGATGAGATAATTAAATCACGCTGAAAGCAACTCACATATATCAAAAACAAATATTATCACAGATGCCATTAAGAACAGTTTTGTGTTAAGATATTAATATTTTATCTTGACTTACAAGACTCTGTTACTTCCGTATTATAAGACTATATATTTTTTTTATTTTTTATAGAATTGCACTGTTGACCCAAAAGAAATCATGTCCGAGATTTAAAGAGGGGTTACGAAAGCAATTATGCTGTAAACAATCCATACACATTCAAACATTAAATATATGAAATGCTGCATTTTCCTGGAGAGTTGATTTACAGGAAACCTTTTTTCATGCACAATGCCACCACTAGATAATTAAGGAAATGTGTTTTATATTCAAATTGATGCTAATGGCCAGGAAATCTGTCCCATATCTCAGGAACATGATTTTATATATGAAAGGCACAGTTTATGTTTAAAGTATGCAGATGAGGTAAATAATTGAAACATGCGATATGACATATGCCCCAGTTCCAAAACACTTGCTCTCAGTGTGAACACTTACAGTGAGAGCAGGCTGAGACCCTAGTGTAAGTCCGTTTATAGATAGACCTTACATCGAAGTACGTCACTTACACTGAGAGCAGGTCTTTCAGAATCAGGCCCATAGCAGATACTAAAGCAGTGAGACTGTATGCATCGAAAGATGCTGTTGTACCTTTTCAGTTGCAAGAATAATAAATTACATTGACGATGTTATATTTTAGGCTTTGTTGCAAGACTAATAAATCACTTAGATGATTTTACATTTTAGACTTTTGACCTAGTTGGCATTTTTCCACCGAGTACTCTAAACTGCTTTTCTGAATACATCAAAAGTACAATCAGTAAAAACATAATGGCTGACATTATGACCACACCAAATAAACAACTTATAATAGTTTAAGTCTGAGTAACATAGATGTTGATTTAAGAAAATCGACAGGAAACATGTGGAGCATATTTCATTTCATGGACTTCAGACTCCAGAAGGGAGGTAATTACTAGTGACCAGTAACTATAGGGCTGATATATCTGAAACATAAAATCTTGGAATCAATAGCTATGCATGAACTAACTGCCAGGAATTAGTTACGGTCATCAATGCATTAACTGTATACAAAAAAGAACAGCTTAAACGCTGCAGAAAGTAACATCAATTTACTGAGGAAAAATATTTCATTTCATAGGCTTTTGAGATTTATAGACAAATAACTGGAAGTAGAAATATAGCCCATTTTCAACTGATTGCTTGACTCATGTAGATGTTCATATAACAGCAATGTGAGGTGATCTGTTTAGAATTTGAAGTAGGTAATTATGTGATGACAACAAAGGATAATGAACAAATGAACCATCACAATAAAAAGAATGAGGCAGTGCAATCCAAATCTGGAGTTGCTTAAATGACGCTATAGTCTTTTTAGGACAATAAATACATCCAGATGAAGTCACAGCTGGCTAGCTTTTCATTTACTCTCAGTGACAAAACAACGACTGAAAAGATAAATCCTGAGACAAGTAAACTAGAGATGTACAGCACCGAATGCTGCAAACTATAGGACCAGTGTACATAACAAAATAAAATATGCAATAAAGGATTATCAAAATAAATAAGTACAGTAAGGGATTCTATTTACAACATTTCAAAGAATTAAGCATCACCATCCTTCCATCAAGTGATTTTTTCTTTACTCTTGGACATTACATAAAAAAGAAACTGGCAACTATTTAGTGAATACATCTTAAAAGGAAGAAGTCATCTGCATCCGAAATTGAACATAGGTTCATATGGTGATGCACTCTAACACTGATATCCTGCTAGCTATAATATAAACATCCATCCATTCATCTCTCCTTCCATCCATCAATCCATCCATCCTTTCATCCATTCTGCTTTCCATTTTCAGTTCTTCTATTCAGGGTTGTAAGATGCTCCAGCTTATCTTATCAAGCAACATGAGTAAAGTAGGAAGCAATCCTGGACAGGAAGCCAGTCCATCAGTGCAGCAAAGACAAACACTCACAAACTCACACCAGATATATGCTTTGGCTCATTTTGGAGAGGCTCTATTTCATGTATCCATGTGTCTTTGGGATGTTAGAAAAAGATGAAGAAATGAATGACAGCTCATGTGGACAGAGGACGTGGCTATCATATTCTGTACAGAAGGCACTGCAGTTAGTGACCAACCAAAAAAACTTTGTGTTATGAGGCAACAGTACTAACTGCATTATCACTGCTACCCTGCCATTAAAATCATAAACTCTTAATAGTTACAAATTAAAGGCAATCACTGTAAGAAATACATACACCATTTGAGTAATTGTTATTCTTACACATCGGCAGCACTGCCCAGAATTCTCAAAGCTTAGAATATAGTACACAGGACTGACCTTGACCTGGCCAGGGCCTTTGACACTATGACCAACTTGGACACTGTAGATAAGATTGCCAACCTAGCAATAAACCCTTACATTAACCAATGGATTGGAATCTGCCTCACAGATAGGACTCAGGAAATCAAGATGGTGTTTCCCACCTCAGCAATAAGACCTGTTATGTGTTAGGCCCCACTGGATTCTGTTCTGGGACTGCTCTTATTTGTCATCTACTTCTTATAAGTCAAAGTAAATGTCAAGGATCTGGAGTTAACTAAGATTCAGAGGACTGGAAGCTGTATCCCCCTACAACTTAACAATCCTACAAGAGGGTTTGTCCCAAACAAATAATTGGTGTCTGAATCAAGGACTAAAAGTAAAGCCCATAACGGGCATTGTTGTGTACTTTGGTAAATCATCTACCCCTGGAATTATCATATCGACAATATTCCCCAAGAGTGCACCCAATAGGGATTTGGGGACTTATGTTGCCAGTGACCAAGCTTTTGGCCAACATATGTCCACTGTTGACAGACGTACTACTGTATTATGCAGATTATAAGTAAAGGCATAGCATCTAGGTTCAAAGAGGTCATTGTCATACTGTACACAGCTCTCATTTGGCCCATCATAGAGTACAATGCTTCATTTGGTATACACCTGTCCAGACACTTACAATAGCTGGAGCATCCACACAAGTTTTTTACAAAAATGAATAGTGGTATTATGGCACATGACCTACATGGACCACCTCAAAGTCCTACCATTATATTTGGTCATACAAACTACTAAGAGGTGACCTATGCCTGCCTTTAAGTCATTCACAGACCCAGTACTAATGGACCTACTGCACACCTACAAGTCAAATAGTATTAGAAAAACCTGGTGCAGAGACCTCAACCTCTTCTTCAGCATAAACAAAATGGACTGGGGACATATGCACAATGAATGTCAAGACAATTCTCTTTCACACACTACCATTACCCTATAACAGTCAGCCCCCAGCTGTGGTAATCTAACTTTTGTGCCATAAATGTTAGAAACATACAAAGTAAAATTGTTGAACTACATGCCTGGATTATGGAACATAAGCCTGATAAGCTCATTGTAACTGAAATGTGGCTTAAACTCAGCATATACGACTCAGAAACTACACCTCCCAGCTATAAACCATCCATAATGACCAAATAAATAGGAAATGTGGTGGTATTGCTCTAATATTTCCCAACAACTACCACATTTTCCCTTACAGCAAACTAATGCCAACATTCAGTTCAGCAGAACTCCTTATAACTTTCCTGAAATTTAACAATTATAAATAAATATGCATTACTGTTCTTTACAACCTTCCTGGCAATACCAGCTAGACTGGAACATATCCGAATGGAGAGATGATAAGTCAGCAAACAAAGAAGAGTAGTATTGCTGAAATTGAATTTATCCTCAAGTCTTGGTGAGTATCTTCATGGGGTGAACCTTGTTTTTCACAAAATCTCACCAAAACGACACTAATATACAGACTGTATTTATATAGCATATATCATGGACAGACGTAGGTCAAAAATCCCCAATCCTTGTAGGTGCACTGGTGCCAGGACTGGAAAAAAAATGACAGTGTAGAATCCTCAAAATACGGAAACATTCCTGCAATAGGGCCAGGCCAGGCCCAGAGGGAGGAAGGTCCCCCTATTGTAGAAGGGCGTAGCAGTCCACAAAAATCACAAAAACCTGATAGGCCAAAGAAGAACCATAAAGACGACAGGGAGGACTATTGAGGATAAGAAAGAAATTATGTACTGTTACTATTATGCAAAAAGCCCAGAATTTCCAGACACAAGATATACAAAAAGATTAAGAGAGAAACAAGAGGAAAGAAAAATACTTCCACAAGAAAAACTATCAGAAGCTTCAAATTTGTGTTAATTAATACAACAGATTTATGAAAAACAGTATATAGACCAAGAAACTTTGATCTGTTTGGAAAAAGAGGGATCTGAGGATGTACAAAAATATAAACAACATAACCATAGATTTTTGAAAGGTATAAAAAAGAAATATGGACATGGGAAAGAAAGAGATATTTGATATGGTATAATATTTATGCAAAGGCAAAAGCCAAATTAATCAACATAAATAAGGCAGCCCCAAAAATATTTGAAGAGAAATACAGACAAAGGCATCCAGATATGGAACATTTCACAATAAAAAATAATATCACAAAAAGAGAATGTAGAAAAGAAGATTAGTAAAGTAGAAGTTAAAAAAATAGAAGTTGAAGTTATAGAGTGCTTGTGAAGTGAAGGATTTGGTGTAGAAGGTCAAACATAGGTTACATCACAGCATGACAGAATGAGTCCCCAAAAGTAAGGAGAAACAGGAAGATCAGGAGGCATCTGAAGAAGAAATATGGACATCGGAAAGAAAAAGAGATTTAATGTGGTGTAATATCAATGCAAAGGAGAAAGCAAAACTAATCAATACAAAAAGATCAGCAACAAAGATATTTGAATAGAAATACAGGCAAAGGAATCTGGACATGGAAAACTTTACAATACAAAAAATAAGAAGACAAAGAGGGAAAGCAGAAAAGGAGATTAGTAATGGATAAGTTAAAGAAATAGAAACTGAGGTTATGGAGTACCTGAGAAGGGAAGGATTAGGTGTAGAAAATCTAATTCAGAAAGCATCACATCGGGATAGAGCAATGGCTATCCAAATTAATGGGAAACCAGTGGAATGGGAAGAAATTGGTCAGGTGCCATATGTAAGATATTTTGAAACCTTCCACAGGAAACGAGTATAAACATTCATTTGAAGCTGGACAGCAAGGGAAGCAACAGGGAACTGTGCAAACTCTGACACAGTCAATGTTGAGGAGTGATAGGCCAGTGAGATCCTATATGATAGAGCAATGGATGGCACAGGATGAAGTTGAAGAGAATGTGCCACAGGAAGGTGCTATAGAACTTTCTATAGAATGCCCGCAGCAAATGGAAAGCAAAACATGTGCCCTCAGTTTAGAAGAAAATGAGCTAAGACAAGAGTTGCTTGATTTAGTAGAGATAGGCAGACATATTAAGATCAATGAAAGAAGACTGCAGAAGGTCAATAAAACCCAAAAAGTCAGAAGTTTGATAAAACAAATGAACACAGTAATTAGGACTATCCATAGAGATCCATGCAATATAACAGAAGTAAACAGAATATATTACTGTGCAGCTAAACTAATAACTGATAAAGTTTTCCACAAGAACACAGGGTAGTGAGGGAAAGGAAGGGTAGAAATCGAATAAAATCATGAAAGTATTGAATAGAGAAAACGATAAAGCAATTAAGACAAGAAGTGTCACTGTTAGAAGAGTACAGAAGAGAGAACAGATGAACAAAAATGTTTAGAAAGATAGACGGGATAAAAGCAATGAGCAGTATTAGAATAGATCAGGATCCATCATGCACTATCGCAAATAAACTAAAAATCTCAGCACAGGTGAACAAACTTAGAAGATATGCAGATAAATATAAAGGAAAAGTACAAAATAAGCAATTTATTAATCACCCAAAAATGTTTTATAGAGAATTGGGAAACAAGGTAAAAGGAATTGAAAGACCACCAAAAAAAGAAGAAAAAGATATATTTTGCAGAAGTAGTTATGAAGATCCCATGGAACATAACAAAGACACTAAATGGATAGAAGAAGAAAAGAAAGAATAAGAAGTTTAAAGGTACAGAATATGAAATGGGATGAAGTAACAGACAGAGAGATTGAAACAAAGTTAAGAAAAACCTCTAATTGGAAAGCCCCAGGCCTAGATGCAGTGCCTAACTTCTGGTTAAAAGTATTAACATCTTTGCACAAAGATTTAGCCACGAGTAAGAATTATTTATATGCGCACCTTGAACAGACACCAACCTGGCTAACAACAGGAAAACCAATTCTCCTACTTAAGAGTGAACTTGCAAGCTACCCTAAAAATTATAGACCAATAACTTGCCTTCTGACGATGTATAAATTATACACTAGAATTGATGCAAACAGAGTTTATAGTCATTTAGAAGAAAACTCAATTATGATAATAGAACAAAAGGGCAATAAAAGAAAGTCATATGGAACAAAGGATCATTTGTTGTTAAATAAAGTCATAGTGGAGAACTGTACTACATGTGGCATGCAGTGACTACAAAAAAAGCATTTGATATCATCCCACATTCATGGATACAAGGATACTTAAAAATGTATAAGATCCACCCTACACTGATTGACTACATTACCTTGACCATGAAGCAGTGGCAGACCACTTTGCAATTAAGTCATGATAAAGGGAAAATTATAATCCCAGGGATAAAAATTCCAAGGTGACTCTTTGTAACCATTGCTATTCTGTCTTGCCCGTAACCTATTAAACTGTCTACTTGACAGCTTAGGCCATAGCTATAATTTGGCTCCTAGAAAACAACAAAGTGTAAAGACTTCTCATCTTCTCTTTGTTGATGATTTATAACTGTATAACTAATCAGATGAGGAACTGAACACACAACTACAAGGTGTCAAACATGTTTTCATTTGGTCTTGATAAATGTGCAAAAGCAACCTTTAATGCAGGAAAACTGCACCACCAAGAAAATATCAATTTGGGATAAGAATGTGATATAAAAGAACTTGAGCAAGAGGGAGTGTATAAATATTTGGAAATTGATGAAGGATCAACAATAAAACATGAACAAATGCATATAAAACTTATTAAGGAATACTTCAGAAGACTTAAATGAATCCTGAAAACAGCATTGACATCTAGGAACAAAATGCAAGCTATAAACCAATTTGCTCTTCCTGTCCTAATTTACAGTTTTGGAGTGATTGACTGGCCCCAAAATGTGTTGGATAGATTAGACACGAAAACATGTTTACCAAATGATTTATAAAAATAAGTGCATATCAAGATTATATATTGCCCATTCCAAAGGAGGGATGGACCTCCTTGAAACTGATTACATGTATAGATATGCAATCGGTGGACTGCACACATATCTGGTGACCTCACAAGACCCAAATGTAGTGAAAGTTTTGAAACATGAGGAGAAGAAAGCTAGGATTACTTCTCTGCTTAAATTAGCAGATGCATATCGGCATCAAGCAGGAATGGAAATCAAACCAGAGGTAGATAAAAATCAGGCAGCAACTGAATGTGCCAAAAAACAAAAGAAAGAATATAAAGTGAAGGATCAGATGAGAAGACAAGAAATGTGGAAAATGCATAAATATAGTTGCAAGTATAAAAAACTTCTGGAAGAACATCATGTGGATCAGAAGTGAATGCAGGAATGGTTAAGGAGAGGTGAATTCACACCAAGAGATGAAAGGTTAATATTGGCAGCCCTAGATAGTGGGCTACGTACATATAAGTTTACAAAGTCCATTGAACATGTGAGAGAAACAGACAGATGTAAGTTTTGTAAAACAGGATTGGAAACAGTTGCACACCTCATTGCTGGTTGTGACTAATGGCAGAAGGTCTGTATACTGAAAGGCATAATAACATGGCAAGACTGTTGCACTGGGGATTGTGCAAACAATATGGTAATGAAGTGGTTGAAAAACACTGGAAACATGAGCCACAAAGCATCATAGAAAATGATGAAGTGTACATCATATGGATCACCCATTACCAACAGTTCAAAAGACAGATGCTAGAAAACCAGATATAGTAGTCCATGAAAAGAAGACTAAAGTAGCATTGATCATTGAAATTGCCACACCCAGTGACAACAGTGTCTTGCATTCAGAGAGACACAAAATCATAGAATATCAGTTTTTGCAGGTAGAAACGAGAGCAATGTGGAAGAAAGATACCCAGACAGTCAATACATATAGCCCTGTACGAATTGCAGACGTGGTCATTACTGGGCACATTGCAGGTGCTGCGAAGAGCACTTCTGGTTGACATCAAAGACTGAAACAATATTAATTTGATGAACTTTAATCATACTTTGACTTAGGAATGGGATCCATCCCAGTCATGGTATTAGAAACCCAAAAGACTTGGAGAAATTAAAAAAGGAAGATATCCCATTGTTGATATCCATAACAGTTCCACAAGAATTAATACTACTAGATGGTGTGAATGTCAATTCATTGGATATAAACTCTAGTTCCCCTTCATCAAGCATGAACTTATTTGGTTTAACACAACTAATTACTAGCCCCACACATTACAGCAAGATATTCAATTTCCTATTAGACCAGATCTTAGTATCAGACCGTAGTAAATACACCATCTCAGGTACAATGTCTGACTGTCTCTGTGATTATCAATCTGTACAATCAGACATCTTCACATCCACTTAAACAGCACGTTTATAAAACAACACACAAGATTTCCAAGTTTAACCCCAAAATGTTCATTACTAAACTCTCACCTATTAAGTGCAACTTCCTAAAACTCCTCCCTTTAGACGATGCTGTAAATGAATTCACTGAAACTTTCCTGAATATCATAAATTTTAGCCTTGCACCTCCCAGAGAGGAGACTAAAATCATATAATGCAATTATCCAAAAAAGTGTAGAATGCAAATGCAGAATAGTGAAAACACATGGAAAGAATAGCAAAAATATAAAACACCACAACATCTTGACGACTTCAGAATGCTTCACAATTGTACTAAAAAGTAAATTAACGAATACAAAAAATGATACAGTTATAACTTTCAGAACCATAGTAAACACAACCCCAAAAAATTCTGGAGAGTCATTAAAGAAATCTTGTATCCTGTGCATAAATTCAACCTTGCCCCCTCATCACTCAAACCCATGATACAATTCAACTCTTATTTCGTAGATAGTATAGCATCTCTAACCAAGAATTCCTAACCTTTAATCCTAACCGCCCATCAGCCACGCATTACCACATCCACTTTCATCTTCAAACCTGTGCCCATATCCTATATAAAACTACTCTTAAATAAATGCAAACCACGCTCTACTTCAGCTGATGACCTTCCAAGTGAATACCTTAAAATAGTAGCTGATAGCATTGCCTTCCCTGTCTCAATCCTTATAAATAGGTCAATCTAGGAATCCCACATTTCCTCCCTCTAGAAAAAGTCACATTATCGCTCTGCACAAAGGAGGAAATTCAACAAACAACACTAACTTTGGACCTACAGTAATCTTATGTCCCATCTCAAAAATACTTGAAAAATATATTCAAAAACAATTACTAAACTATCTCCTGCAGGAAGAACTCCTATGCCCCACACAACATGGCTTCTGTCCTTCCCATAGCACTAACACTGCACTTCTAACCTATACAGATACTGTCAATAAAGCTAGATATAGCTTCCAACTAGTCTACTCCTCTTTTCTAGACTTGTCAAAAGCTTTCAATATATTTTGTTAAAGCAAACCTCTACTTTAAATGCCCTCGTTAGATGTCTCTCAGCCCATCTTTCTACAGTTCAAAAGCTAGCTATCTAATAGGTATCAGTCAGTAAAATGGCACTCCATCCTGTCTCCATGCCACCCAGTCATCACCAGTGTACCACAAGGCTCTATCCTTGGTCCCCTCTTCTTTAACATTCTCACCAACATCCTCCATGCATCCACAAAATGAGCCTCCCTAATACAACACACAGATGACTCCACACTCATTCACAAAACTGGCACACCTGCAAAAAAATTACTCAGGAAGCTTTAACAGCAACTGAAAATGGCTTTGTAACTCATAACTCATGTTCAACCCTGAAAAAAAAACTACTACTTTTTTCCTCAAATCCCTCTCCCATAAAAAAGTCCTCTCTCTTAATAAGACACCCATTTAAGTCACTTCTCATAGCAAATTACTTGGGATGATAGTGGATGATAATCTGAAATTCAGCCTGCATATACAAAATTGCTTAAGAAAAAATCTTCAAAAATAAGGATGCATTATAGAGACAAAAACTTTCTGACTGATACAACTTAAGCTACACTTGCCACTACCTAGCTCCTCCCCACACTTCTTTATGGTACTCCCATCCTTACTACCTTCAGGGATCTCAAAAATCAAAACAGGAACAATGCTATAACAAAGTTGCTAAATTTGCAGCAAATACCCCTTTCAGAAACCACCACTGTATAGCACAAACAAGTCTAAACTGGTTAGAACTACTCATTCAGTTAACATATACATGGCTTCTTACCACCTATTATCCAAAATCCATTTGCTTGTACAGCACTAAATAATATTCTGCACAACTATGTTCCTAGTTGATCATAACAATCCAATTATAAAAAAACCCTGGCTGTCCACAGACCTATCAAACCTGCTGGACATTCTCTGTACCAGTACCATGTTGCTGAGGCCTGGGACTCCTTATCTCTGTCCATCAGGTCAGTACCCTCCCTCCCATCCTTCAAAACCATTCTGAAAGACAACCTAGCCAAAAGCTGGCTCTGTCCTTGCTCAACACCAGGATTAATTATATTCCAAAATAGGGACAAGTACCTATTTGTACCTTACATCTCCTAACTCTCCCTTCTTCACTCACTTTCTTACTTATCTCAATTTCTCTCCCCTATCCTATCAATTTATGTGCCCTGGCTCTTTCTCTAAATACACCATAAGTCTGCTTTTCTGCCACCTCATATTGCAATTCCAGTTTGTATTAAACTAACTTACCTTTAATTTCTCTATAAAATAGCTAAAATTTATGTAACTATTAAGTCTTTGTTATATAACTTGCATCTGTTCTTAACCAATGTTTTCATATTTTGTCTAATTTGGTATAATTATTTAAACTGTATTTGTTTGCTGTCTTATTTTTAAAGACTGTAAAAGTATTATTCTTAAAATGTTTCATAATACTTTGGAGCTTTTCTCCCCAGGAGTCCACAGAAAATGGGCTCTTAGCTAGCCGGACTTGACTGATAATCAAATGTCAATAAACAAATAAATAAATATCCTATAAGATATAGGTAGCGTGGAACAGACTCCCTATAAAAAAGCTCTTACATGACTGTAATTAAGCATAATTTGGACAAGTGGATGGGAAATAGGAAATTTACGCTAGGACATAACCCTATCATCCTAATGGACCGAAGCAATGCTTAAATGCCCTGCTTTACACTAGTGACTTCTAATACACTGAAGGCAGTCTCAAGCAAAATAATCTGCTACAACTGTGAAGCATTTACATATAGCTACGGCAAAGGTAATTACACACCTATGGGATAACACAGCTGGGTGAATAATGGGAATTTACATATAGCTACGGCAAAGGTAATTACACACCTATGGGATAACACAGCTGGGTGAATAATGGGAATTTACATATAGCTACGGCAAAGGTAATTACACACCTATGGGATAACACAGCTGGGTGAATAATGGGAATTTACATATAGCTACGGCAAAGGTAATTACACACCTATGGGATAACACAGCTGGGTGAATAATGGGAATTTACATATAGCTACGGCAAAGGTAATTACACACCTATGGGATAACACAGCTGGGTGAATAATGGGAATTTACATATAGCTACGGCAAAGGTAATTACACACCTATGGGATAACACAGCTGGGTGAATAATGGGAATTTACATATAGCTACGGCAAAGGTAATTACACACCTATGGGATAACACAGCTGGGTGAATAATGGGAATTTACATATAGCTACGGCAAAGGTAATTACACACCTATGGGATAACACAGCTGGGTGAATAATGGGAATTTACATATAGCTACGTCAAAGGTAATTACACACCTATGGGATAACACAGCTGGGTGAATAATGGGAATTTACATATAGCTACGGCAAAGGTAATTACACACCTATGGGATAACACAGCTGGGTGAATAATGGGAATTTACATATAGCTACGGCAAAGGTAATTACACACCTATGGGATAACACAGCTGGGTGAATAATGGGAATTTACATATAGCTACGGCAAAGGTAATTACACACCTATGGGATAACACAGCTGGGTGAATAATGGGAATTTACATATAGCTACGGCAAAGGTAATTACACACCTATGGGATAACACAGCTGGGTGAATAATGGGAATTTACATATAGCTACGGCAAAGGTAATTACACACCTATGGGATAACACAGCTGGGTGAATAATGGGAATTTACATATAGCTACGGCAAAGGTAATTACACACCTATGGGATAACACAGCTGGGTGAATAATGGGAATTTACATATAGCTACGGCAAAGGTAATTACACACCTATGGGATAACACAGCTGGGTGAATAATGGGAATTTACATATAGCTACGGCAAAGGTAATTACACACCTATGGGATAACACAGCTGGGTGAATAATGGGAAGCATGACTATGCTTAAAATGGCCCTTCAGGGAAAATAGTCTAGTACTCACCTAGGAACTATAAGACAGCACAGATAATGAAACAAAGATAAAATATATAAGCAAAATAAATATTTTTATGGAGAGAAAAAATACCATAATGACATGTAGTTAGCATGGAGCATAGCATAGTATAATACAGCAACAAAAGAAAGAAGTAAATGAATCAAAAATGTATCATATACTTGAGATTTTTTCATAACTTTAATAGGTACTGATGCATGGATAATGGCAGAAAATTACTCATAGGTTCTTGCTGTGGTTATATGTTGGGGGTGATGCCATTCCTTCAATATTCTATTTTCAATCTCCATATTTCTTATTTATCTTATAATTTGAAAGGACTGTGAACACTTAGCTCACTTGATTGAGAGTCAGAAAAGGTTGTGCTTTATCACAAATGGCATTTGTGGCCAAGTGCAACTTGAAATGGCCAGTCACAACTGAAAAAATGTCAGGCACTAAGAATAGCGAGGTTGTAAGTCATTGTAAATGATTTATGTTTAGCAGCTCACTGCAGCTCAGTACATAATCCACAAAAACACTAAGCCAAAGCTTTGTCAGAGAGCAGACTGCACTTCTGCTCTCTACAGCATACAGAGATTCTTGGCGTTCTCAAGTCAGTTGGCCTTCATGACTGGAGAAAATATCTGCTCTGTTGCTGAACACCTGTCTGCACAGCTACAGTGAATTTCAACAGATATTTTGTCTTATTAAATTTGTTTTAAAACAAGCTGCCTTACCTAGCCATACACCAAACTGCCTTATGGCCATGTGCCCAGTCGCCTGATGCTGCTAGGCTCAACGCTATACTAAGTAACTCCAGGCTGCACTAATCCACATCAGAGCTTTGTGCAGAGTTCCAAGCAAGCTCATAAATTATTCATGTGATCTAAACTGAGAAACTTCTGTTTGTGATTTAATGCAACATGGTCAGCTCAGCCAGATTAATGGCAGACTGCAGAAACTTTTATTTTTTTTATTTATTTTTTTGCCAACATATATTTAACTGACAAACAGCACTGTAACAATTGTACCATTCATTCTGGGTTTACCAACCATGATGACCTCCTAATAGCAGCCAACACGGAATAACTTTAGACATGAACTGTACAATTAAATGATATCCCTCCTTTCTCATAACTTTTTCCATATTCTGGAAATAAATAGCTTAAATTTTCTCTTAGAAAGGAAGAACACCTGACTTGGCAGGATATTATTCTTGAATGAGAGGTACAGATGGAAGGCTGAGTCAACTGCCTTACAAGTCTGACTGACAGGTAATTAGTAAGCTAAGATGGAAGAGGGAATGCACATGATTCAGAGTAAGGCTTCAAGGAGGTGTCTAGCAAAAATATATGACAAAGTGTCTTATCATCTGCTTTTGAACATAAGAATTTTTTTTTATTTCCATAACATCATCCAGGGATTCAGTAATGCCACCCGAGTCTATATTAAGGCTTCTAAAGTGGAGATTTCAAACATTCCAACAAACTATCTAAACCATACAATGACACTACCTCACAATATCTAAACAAGAGAAAATTGCACTACAGAGAAACCATTGTTGTTGTGGCTGTTGATGTTGTGTGCTCTCTGCAACCACTTTCTGTTTATACTATCTCTGATAGCACACCCGCTTGAGTGAAAAGGAGATAAAAGAGCAGAAACTCACCCTTTCAGTGTTTTTCCAACTCATATGTCCATGCAAACCACATTGAACACAATGAAAAATAAAAAATATAATATTCTCAGACATTCAAATCATAATAACTTCATCAAAAATATATGCCTCTTTAAGTGTTGGCAGAATGGGAGGACAAAACTGTTGTGCTCGAGGATGAAAACTTTAAAGATCTGATGAACATTGTTTGAGAAAGTCCTGATAGAGTGGTCATAGTTTCAAGCAAGGTAGGTAATATTGCCCCCTCCATCTCCCCACCACCCACCAAAAAGCTGAACAAAGTTGTCAGAGACTCTAAAAACCTATCAAAGATTTTTGGGTGATACAGATACACAGATGCACCTGGAGGTATCACTCAGATGTAAAGACTTAACTCATTACATCCGAGTGATGCCTCCAGGTTCATCTGTAGTTAACTCCTACTGACACCTCTAGGAATCAAATATTGCCTTTTCATATTTGCATTAATAATTCCAAAAACATATTATGTACAAGGTTTTAAAAGATTTCATCTTAAAGCTTACACAATGGGAAACTCAGCTGTATTAATATTTGACCTCTGTCTAGTGCAGGTAATAAGATATTAACTGTTGTTTTTATGATATTAAAAATAAATAAATAAATATATATATATATATATATATGTAATTTTCACATTTTTCTAAATATCTCAACAAACAAGTGACATAGACAGAACCCCTTATCCGCATATGAAAGCTCTCAGTTAAATGAATAAAATGCTGTTGACAGTATATGTGCAACTTCATTGATTGCTGAGATATTGTTGTTGTTGTTGTTGTGTCTTTTGGCTTATCCCAGTTAGGGGTCGCCACAGTGGAACTCCGGTCCGCTAATGTTTGGTAGTGGATTTTTACGTGCCGAGTTACCAGCCCTGATGCACAACCTTTAACGAAGGCACGCTCATTCACGCATGCCTCCACACAGAAGATGCTCTAGCTGAGAATCGAATGCGACAACGTCTTGCTGTAAGGCAACAACACTACCGCAGCACCACTACCGTGGACTGGTTGCTGAGATATTGCAAGTTGTTTGCAAGTTGTTTATAAAATATTACAAATGTAATAATTACTGTGCTTACTGTGACTTATAAAATTCAGTTTAAGACCTAGAACCTAAAGAATACTACCACTATAAAAATAGTTTGTGATGAAGGGTTTCCCATTTATATTTCTTTCATAACCCCTATGGTTCCAGAGATATGAACGTTTGTTTGAACTATGAAAACATAATCTGATTCTGTCAAAAGGCTTAGGCTCCGCCTGTTGGAAGTTACAGTGAAAACTTCCTGAGCTCCTTTAGAGTAAATGAGTTAAACTCCTCTGTCTCCATCTGTTCATCCTCATTATTACAAAGTTGTGGTCAATGTCAGTGACTCAACAGGTAGCACACTTATCTTTGCTACTGGAAGACCAGACAGCTGTGGGTTCTATTCCCACTCCAAATTATAGGATTGTTGACACTGTAGTGCAGCTTTTGGGGTGTGCTACACTCCTGAGTGCACTGTCATTTAGATGAGACATTAAACCGAGGTCCCATCTGTATGAGTTAGTGGCAATACTGGCGGTTATAAAAGATTCCACTGTACCTTTCCAAAAGAGTATTAGCCATTTATTTAACAGTACATAAAACATAATTTACCTATTTACGAAATGTACATATTTACATGCACATAAATACATGTTTTTATTTTTTACTGCTTATTATTTTTTTCTAATATTGTTATTCTTTCATAATTGGCTATTCCTTCATCCACAACCATAATCTAAGCTTTAACAATATATCTGCAAAAATCCATTTCCCGTTAAACAAAATGTCATTGTCTTTCATTCCAAATAACCTATATCACATAAAATAAAATATCATCTATCTTTCTCACGTATTCTTTATTATTGCTCTTATAATATCCATATATAATCATATTCAGATCTATATTGTTTATGTCATACATTTTCTCAAACAATTTTCTTCACAGAATTTTTTCCAAAGTTTGGCCAACCTTTTACATTTCCGAAAAATACTCTCTGTTGTCTCTTCCTTCTCACAAAATGAACACCCCTGTCAACTTTATTTTTGTATGACATATTCTTCTTTTCTAATAAATTATTTACTACCAGTCTCTACTGGAAATTCTGACACTTTATTGTCTTGGTGCACCACTTTATCTTTACTTTAATGGCTTTAATAATGTATTTTGGTAATTTCTGCCATGGATTTATAAAATAATATTGTTTCATCACATTATTATACCACACCCTTCTAGCTTTCTCTATATCATCAAATTTTATTTTCCATATTAGTATTTTTTCTTGATAATTTTTAATTTCTCCATTTGCATATTTTTCTCTTTTTCTTATTCTCGTCATCTCCCAGAAATTGCTGCACTTAGATTTATACAGTTGTTGTGTCTTTCGGCTTTTCCCGGTTAGGGGTCACCACAGCGGAACTCCAGTCCGCTAATGATTGGTAGTTGATTTTTACGCACCAAGTTACCAGCCCTGACGCACAACCTTCAACGAAGGTATGCCCATTCATGCATGTCTCCACGCAGAAGACGATCTAGCTGAGAATCGAACCGGACAGCGTTTTATTGTGAGGCGACAGTGTTACTATTAATTTCTCATTCTCTTCCTTTACCTAATTCAATGCTCTATGCATTTAAAGAAGTGCAATAAACAACTGGATTTAATAACCTCAACCCCCCCTTCATCTTTCCTTGCATGCAGCATACCTCTTTTCAATGGGTTTAATCGTGAACCCCATATAAAAGAGAACACAAATTGCATACTTTCCATTTCATATTTTTTTTTTCTGGGATCATATAAATGTTTGACATATATGCTATTTTCCCATTAATTCAGAATTCACAATATATACCTTTTTTCCCTGAATGCTAATCTAGACTCTCTTCACAGAAAACATATTTCTTTCATTTTTATCAACCCCCCATTGCATCACAACTATATAATTTTCCCATATTGCATCCCTAGCAAACACACTTTATTTATTTAAAAATACAAAAATTAAAAAAACACACACCTAATTTTCCCGACATAACCTAAACCCTTACTTTGATGTTTATTCAGTCATTCCCATTTCCTTTAAACATCCATTCAGACAAATCAACACTTCCCTCATGCATATTTTGTCCTGGGCAACTACAAATATAGTGTCTGTTTCTTTCAGAACTCCTGGAATCACCACCTCCTTTTGCATCACATATCTAGCATCTTTCATTTTGTAAGCTCATTCACTGTAGTATTTATTACCAATGCATAAAAAAATATTCCACTCATGGGACATCCATGTCTCATACCACACTTCATGCATATCTCTTTTCTCACCTACCCATTCACTAACATTCTTACTCTGTTATTCTGATATGCTGACATACACACCCTTCTATTATTTATTCTATACTTCGCCATAACATACCACAATACATCATGTCCTACTGTATCAAATGCCTTGTTAATATCACCTACCATAAATTTCACATCCACCCTTTTACTTACATCATCCACAATTTCTCTCACAATCAATAACAATTCTTTATAACCCCATCTCTTTATACCAGATATCACATATATACTTTCTTCCATAATTCCCTGCAGCCTCCCTTCCATTCTCCTCTGTATTATTTTCATAAAAATCTTATCATCTGTGTTATTTAGTGTGATGGTTCCCTACCTTTTCCTTTTATTCTTCTCATCTTTCTTCCATATGAATTTAATATCCCACTACATAACTCTTCATAAACAAACTGTTCATTCAGTACATTTACAGAATTCTCTCTTGCCTGTCCATTAATTTCTTGTATATTCCATACCTTATACATCTGGGCCTAGTACTGAATCAGCATTTGCTTTCCTATGTATTTCATCCAGTTCACTAATAATAATATCTTTTTTCAAATTCTTCTCTAACTTGTTCTTGTTTTTTTTGTACTTTCTATTCTCCTGTATTTCCTTATTTTTACTTTTTTACTGGTGTATATATATATATATATATATATATATATATATATATATATATATATATATATATATATTCCACACTCTGTACTACAATACTTATAATTTGCTCTTCCGTACTTTTTATCTCTCCTTTTATATTTTTAATTTCCCTTGTTATATAAATATTTTCCTTTACTATTTTACGCAAATATGCAGATCTCACCTCCCTTCTCCCTTGAAAATAATATCTCTGCCTAAATGCTAATGCCTTAATTCTTTTATATATGTCTTTGTCATATAATAATAATCTCTTTTATTAGTCTTTAAATTCTGTAAGACATTTCCATACATTTTCCCATACTTCACTTTCCCTTCTTTTCCTACATCATCCTGCCATAGGGCGAAAAACACGTTTTATACTTCTTTTTAATTCGATCCATGATTCAGACCATTTTTGTAGATGTCCTTCATGGTTATATAAAACTTCCATAACTACAATACTCCCCATTCTTCAAATTTACCTCATAAATTATCATTTATTGTTTTATTCCCGCTCCTATTTTAGCACACTCCTTCTCCTGTCATACATAGTGCTAGATTATCTGAAAAAATCTGTCACAACTGTATCACCGTCTACTACCCCCATGCCTTCTGATAATATAAAACAATCAATTTCAGATCCAACTGCCCACTTCCATAAGTCCATTGACTTTTTTTTGACACAGTAAATTTACCCCATTTTATCACTTCCAGTATTTTTTACATTTCCTTTATTTTTACTTTTTCTCCTTAAATCACAAATTCCCTGCAATTATAATTTTCATGTTAACTACAGCATAGTTTAATATTTGATGGAACAGATCATCTTTTTTCTTGCTAGTTATATATGCTTATAATGCTATAATTCTAGAAACATGTTCTCTCCACCTCACATCCACAACAGTTAACCTTCTCATCCTTACTGATGATACATCTAGCATGTTCACTCTTTTTCATAACACAGCCAGACCAGTGCAACACTCACTTCCTATGTTCCTTATTATATTTCCATCCCACAATTTTTCTATTTGTAGTCTTTCTTCACTTGTCAGGATCCATACATTCTCTGACAGAATAACATTCATATGTGTGCCATTCTAGTATTTCTATCGTTCTTGCAGTGTTAATAATACTGTTCACATTTACATAACATTCATATGTGTGCCATTCTAGTATTTCTATCCTTCTTGCAGTGTTAATAATATTGTTCACATTCACTAAAATTACTCTAAAATTGTTGCTTTTCTTTCTTTTCATGTTTATGGGAAATATTTTTAAATTTTCATGTTTTTATTTTTACTCTTTCTCCAAATGAATATCTTTCTTTTGTTTTTGTACAAATATTTCTTGACCCTCAGAATCAGATTTTTCACTGACTAGAACTTCAAAAACATATTATTAGTAGCAATCCCTTCACCTGACCTCCCTTCCTGCATGCACCCTCTCTCCTCATTTTCCCCTCCATATTTTTCTTCTTTTACACTTTCTTACTCATCTAGTTCACTTTCTCAATCAGCCTCTTATTGTATTTCCTTGTGTATATTTTCTTGCCTTTCCCCTTTTTTTTATTGTTTACTGTTTACTCTTGACAATCCATCTAAAAGTGTCCATTTTTGTACACAACCTGCATTCAGGCACTCACCTTCTTGCTGTATGTCTTTTCTCCCACACTGGTTACACTGTAGCCCCCAGAAAAGAAACACAATTTAGGCTGACCAGCATATCTTAATGTCCCTCTATGACTAGCTACAAAAATAACACTTGGCAAGTGTTTTATCATAAATAAAAAAAAAAAAAGTAACCACAGTGTAAAATATTACTAAATAAAAGTCCAAACCATACAGTGTGAAGCAGTAGGTAACACTTTCAGTCAGCCAAACTCTTCAGTCCAAGCTGTTTTTATTCTTCCAACATACAAAGACACAGATGAAAATGTTCTTGTGTTAAAAGGTGTTTGCAGTGCATTTCATTTGAGCACTAAGGTAGTTGTATCTTTAAAGGATTGTGAAAGGTGATGACATCACTCATTTTTAACAGTATTTAAAGGCTGTATTATGGAGTGCAATTAGATTCTGATGAAGTCCCCAGTTTAGGGGATGAAAGAGCTCAGCCTGTGTCTTTGTATGTTGGAAGAATAAAAACAGCTTGGACTGAAGAGTTTGGCTGACTGAAAGTGATTCCTACTACTTCACACTGTATGTTTTGAAGTATTTTACCATGTTTTTTTACATTTCAAATCAGTTTTGAATTTGTACACACACATTACATATATATATATATATATATATATATATATATATATATATATACATACACAAAAAAAACCTGAGGAAAACTTCGTAAACCCCACTGTCACATAATCTCATGCTAAGTCTACTCCAGTAGATTTGAAATGTGAATTGGTTATAAATCTAACCTGATTCACAGTTTGACAAAATAAACATTCAACAGATAGGTAGATAGGTAGATAGATAGACAGATAAATATTTAAGTGTGTGTGTGTGTGTGTGTGTGTGTGTGTGTGTGTGTGTGTGTGTGTGTGTGTGTGTGTGTGTGTGTGTGTGTGTGTGTGTGTGTGTGTGTGCGCGTGTGTGTTAAGAGTTAGATTTCTGTGTTTCTGAGACTAAGCAAGAAGCTAAATGGTGTTCCCGGTAGCAACAAGAGTAATGAAAGATGTTTCTGAAAAGAAGTTTTGAGCTCATCCCTAAAAACAGAAATGGATAAAAGTTGTTATCCAGCATTGTAACGAGAGTCTTGTAGAATTACTTGAAATGCCTGCTTGCTTATATAAAAAGATTGAAGTCCTATTTTTGTTCTGGCCCACTGAGGGATAGAATATGAAATGCTTAATTACTTCTGTTTTTGGTAATCCTCCATATTTTAACAAATAGCTGATATTTTTCTTTCAAGCAAACCTGTTTAAATCTAAAGAACTGTTAAAGTCTCTGTTTGTGGAATGCATCTATCACTGTACTATCAGTGCTCTGATGTACAACAGCAGCAACATAAATACAATTTTCAAGCTGGGAATGGTTCAAGCAAATTGAGGGTAGAAATTGTAGAGCCATCTTTATTCTGTACATAACAATCAAAGCAAGGGGGTTATGAAATACAAGCTGCTCCTTGTGCCTACAAAGATATCAAAGCCTCATTCAGTCATTCGTTGTAAAGTATCTCAAATCAAAGAAGTGTCAAAGCCACAAGGAATACTATTTTTTTGGCAAATGGCTTTTGCCACCTGGCTCATAGGTAATTACTAGGCATGTAATTCAGGCAACCATTAAGAAGTCTAGCTGAAATTCCCAGTTGCCTCAAAGCAATGTTTGATTAATTGACTTACTCAAGGTCATAGTCATAGAGTAAGCAAATGAAGGTGGAAAGATCCAAACCCTGTATACTTGTCACAGGAAGCAGCATGTTAACAGGCCAGGGTTTTAGCCCTCTGACCTCTGTGTTTACTGCCAGATCACATTTCTTTCGAGAATGTCTAGTACATATCTTAGGGTGTATGGGAGGAAGGATGTTTCTGAGAGGGAAACTGTTGGAGATTTTCTGGGGTATGAGGTACTGAGCAGTAATAAAAGGAATATGGAAAGCATTGAAAAGATGTGTATTGTATGATGTAAGTTCAAATGGTGAGAAGCAAAGGTTCTGTTATAGTAGAGAGTGCTTGGGGATTAGCAAGAATTATGTTACTTTGACAGTCCTGTGTGTTAGTTCAGTGGGTAGTCAACAAGAAAAGGCAGCTGTGTCCTTGGAAGTAGGTGAAGAGTTATAATGCCTGCCTGGAGCTGTAGTGGTAAAGTAGCCAGACATTAATGGGGGGAAGTGATTAAGGTGGGAACTATGAAGCTGTGGGCATGGTAAATACAGCCCTAGGGCTTGGCAAGGGAAGGAGGATCCCTTGGGGAATGATGCAAGTCTTGCTCAGCAGGTGGTATTTCATCAGTGTGTGCATATATAACACAATGTGGCAGGTCATATCTCACATGAAGTAGGTCCTGCTCAGCAGGTGGCATTCCACCGGTGTGTGCATATATAACACAATGTGGCAGGTCATATCTAACATGAAGCAGGTCCTGCTCAGCAGGAGCTATTCCACCAGTGTGTGCATGTATAACACAATGTGGCAGGTCATATCTCACATGAAACAGGTCCTGCTCAGCAGGTGGTATTCCACCAGTGTGTGCATGTATAATACAGTGTGGTGAGTCATATCTCACATGAAGCAGGTCCTGCTCAGCAGGTGGTATTCTATGTGTGCATGCATAATACAGTGTGGCAGGTCATATCTCACGCTAGCGGAATAAGATAAGGACATCAAAATTGCAAGAACAATGCAAACAACTGTTAACTAGCAGCTGAACAGAACAGTATTTATTTATTTATTTTATTTATTTATTTGACATTTGTTAACCAGGTTAGTCCGACTGGGCAACAGCCCTTTTTCAGAAGAGGCCTGAGGAGAAACGCTCCAAGAATTATATTATACAAAAAGTTTTCAAATGACAGAGTCAAAAATAAAAACAATTAGATTTAACAATAAATGTTAACATACAGAATAAACAATATGATATCAATAGTCAGAGAAAAAAACATGGAAGAGCATTGCACGATATCTTAAAACATATTAGAGGTCAAAAGTTACATACAGTAGTAGGAAGAGAAACTGATAACTGGTCATATGCAAGCAGAAAACATGTCAACATATAAATTATGAAAGTACGCTAGCAGCAGGAGATAATCCCCAGGTGCAAATACATTTCTGCAGTACTGTAGGCTGTGAGAAAGCTGTCTGTTGATGGATTTGTAAGGGGGAGGGGCAGAGATGGTTGCTGTGAAAGAAGTTGAGGAGTATAAGAGGAAGGGATGATAGGGTTAAGTAGGGTGATTACATAAGCATGACCAAGATTTATGAAGAGTACCTTTTAGGACTATTTTAAAAGAGTTGTAGTTTGAGAGAGATCTAACACTAGGTGGTAGTTTATTCCAGGCTTTTGCCATTGAATGGCTGTAGAGGAGTTTGCCAGTATTTGTTTTGGGCATAGATACCTGCAGAAGATACTGTTTACAGCTACAGAGGGCATGGTTGGGAGTCTAGGGATGGATGAGGGAAGAGAGAGAGGGGCAGGAGGAGGGTTCATGTAAGATAGAATGAGTTGCGGGAAGCTGAGGTAGTAGGATTTGATGATGAAACTCCAGCCACTGTAGGCTTTTCAAAGCCAGGCAATGGTGAAACCGGGAGGGGTGGTTTGAAGCAAATCTAGCAATTTTGTTATAGGTAAGTCCTAGTTTAGATAAAGGGTTGGAGTGGAGGTGTGCAAGAATAGGGACTGCATAGAGTAGGGTGGGAAGTAAGAAAGCCTGTGCAAGGGAGAGACTAGAAGCATTTGTGAGAATTTTTTATGCCTGTAGAGTAGGCCTAACTTTTAATGCGTTTTTAATACACTGCTGAGTATAAAGATCAAACTGTAGCTGGTCATCTATAATAACACCTAGAAGTTTTGTTTGAGATTCAACAGAGATGATAGCGTTGTTATCAAGGACACAGTAAATGCAGCTTTATGATATTGTAGAGATTTAGGGAAGAATAGGAGAAGTGTAGTTTTATTAGATTTAAGAAGGAGTTGGTTGGAAGTTAGCCATTTTTTGATTGCGAGCAGAGAGATTCTTAGGTGAGAATGTAAAGATGGGCGATATTGTTGGAGCAGGAGATGATAGTGGAATCATCTGCATATTGTATAACTGACGACAGGGGAGAGGAAGAGTGGAGGTCATTAATGAAGATGTTAAATAATAGAGGTCCAAGGGATGGAGCCTTGGGGTACCGCCTTTGTGCAGGTAAAAAGGGAGAGAAGTTAGATTGTCATTTAACTGCTTGGAATCTATTGGAGATGTAGCTGGAGAACCAAAAAAATACAGAGTTAGAGACATTAAAGGCAGCTTGGATAGAAGTAGTCAGTGGGAGACAGTGTTGGAGGCTTTGGGAAGCTCCAGAAACAGATAGAAGACTAATTTATTGTTGTCTTGAGAGTTAACAATAGAGTTTCTGAAATATGTCAGAGCAGTAGCTATATTATGTTTTGGCTGGAAACCATGGTGTATAGGGGTAAGGAGGTTTTCTAGCAGAAGGTAATCAAAAAAATGTTTATGAATGCATTTTTCCAGAATTTTTGACAGGGGAGATGGCAATTGGCCTAAAATTTGAGGGGGTCAGTTGAAATATCACCTTTGTTTATGGGTATGACATAAAATTTCTTCCAGATGTCAGGTACAATGTTTTCTTTGATTGATCTATTTACTAATATGGAGATGGGGTAAAGTCAAAGGAAACTTTATTGTCATTCAGAAATACGAAGCAGTGGAGCTGAACAAAATTATAATGTTTCGCCCTCAATGCAGGAAACAGTTGCACATATAGACAAAGAAAAATGTATAAAATATCACAGAAGAAATTTAATAAGCAGCAATTAGTAAGTAAAGTAAGAGAGCAATGACACATACTCATCCCAGAACAGGAGACAAGGAAGACAAGGAACATTATGAAGGTAACACTGTCAAAGTAAAATTGAAACAATAGCAGCATATCTATGATTAGACTGAATTATTGCACAGCTTGTATATTGCACTTTACAGTCCTTCAGTGTGTAAGTGAGGTACCTTTGTATTGCACTTGGTTATTGGACATCCATAAAATAAGCCACTTGATAGACTAGTTACGTAACAGAAGTGGATGAGTGTTTTGACAGACTCATGGTTTGTTTTTCCCAAGAGTTCAGCAATTTAAGAGAAAGTGAAAGAAACTGTTATTTAGTCTGGTGGTCTTACATTACATTTTTCTGTATCTCCTGCCAGAGGAGAGTGAAGTGTACAGACCACTGCCAGGATGCGTTGGATTGCTGGAAATCTTTTTGCCCCTGTCGATGCACCGGCATTGTGTAGATCTTCCAGAGGTGTAAGAGAAGTGCCAATGATTCTTTCTGCCCACCTTAAAACTCTCTTGAGAGCCTTCCGATCCTGATTGTTACAGCTCCCATACCAGACTGTAATGCAAGTCATGTGTCAGCAGAATGAAAAGGAGAGGGCTTAAGGCCCACCCCTGTGGTACTTTTGTGTTCAGGATGATACGTCTGGAGATGTTGTCTCCCACAGGAGCCTTTTGAGGCCTTTCAGTAAGTTTCAGGGTAAGCTATAGAATTAGGAGCAAGTTTTAGAAACCGAGGAGGAAAATTGTTGAGTGATGGAGAACATGATTTATGTTTACTAAGAAGTGATTAATGTAGGTTGTAGGGACAGGTTTAAAAGAGAAAGAGTTATTTGGGAAAGATGGGGGGGAGTAGTAGTTAATGGTATAATTTCAGCTAGATTACAGATAGTCAATGAAGAAAGAGTTTAGGAAGGTAGAAGTATCAGCAGTAGAGCTACTGGGGCATGGATTGGGTGATGAGGGCCATCCAGGATGTAGAAGCTTGTTAACAGATTGCCAGAACGTTTGGGGGTTGAATTGGGGATTGCTTAGAGGTTGTTGAAAAAAGTTTTGTTTGTTGAGTGTGACCTTTTTTTGGTTAGATTGTGGAGCTCTCTATAGGTCAGCAGATCAGTGGAAGATTTGGATTTTTCCATGTTTTCCACACATTATCTCTCTTATTCATTAGGGTTCAAGTGGCTTTTTTTAACCAGGGAGCAAAATAACTTTTGATTCTTATTTTTTTGTCATGGGGGCTAGGGAATTAAGTGTGTCTAGAAAGATATTGCTGAATTTTATGACTGCTTCCTCCAGGGGGAGGTTACAGAGGAATGAATAACTGATAGAGGAGAGCAAGTGGTTGAAGTTTTCTGGGTTAAAATTAGAGTGTTTAGAGTAGTCCTTGTATGGCTGGAGTTTGTGGAGTTGGGGAGAGTGTCTAAGTAAGGAGGTGGGATGGTGGTCACTTAGGATATTGGGTATGGTGGTGGGGTTCTGATAGATGATAGGATTGGAGATAAGAACCCAGTGTAGAATGGAGCTAGAGTTGGAGTGTTCAATTAGACAAGTAGGGGTCATGATTACCTGAGAGAAGCCATAGAGGTTAATAAAGGTGTTAGGAGAATCAATGTTGATGGCACTCCAGTCGATGTTAACATCACCTAAGATTACTGTTTCATAAGAGATAAACTGAGAGATGCAGGAGAGGAGGTGCTCCAGAATAGGGATGTTGTTACTTGGGGGGTGTAAATAGAAACAATAGCTAATTTCTTGTGATTGTTTAGTTTACAGTTAACAATGAGCACATCAGCAGCATGGAAGTTTGGAGGAAAGATTGTTAGAGAGTAGAGGGAGAGCTGATTAGAGTAGAGAATAGCAACACCTCCACCCTTTTCCACAAGTCTGTCTTGGCAGAAGATGTTATAGCCTGGGGAAAGAAATTCAGTGTCTGATATGTGAGGCTTAAGCCAGGTGAAAATATCAGGGGTGTGTTGGGAGAACAAAGCATGAAAAGGGGAGATTCTATTCATGATACTTTGAATGTTCATAAATAGAATATATAGGTTTTTGGTGGAAGTGCATTGGAAGTTGAGAAAGTGTGGTGGGGCTGGAGACTGAAGGATGAGGGGAGTAAGAAGACAGAGAGAGGGGTTGAGGTCAGGTCCTGTATTGAGACAAATGTCACCTGAGAGTAGTAGGTTTAGATGAAGTAGTATAAGAGAAATGTGAAGGTCATAATGGAGATAGTTTTTTGTTTTAGTTTTAAGGGGGAGTATGGATATAGGGAATATTTTTACTTTGTGCAAGGAATAGTTAGACAGATGAAAAAGAGAAGAGGCAATATGGATACAATAGGTAGCAGAGTCATTGGTTTGGAAGTAGGAGAAAATAGGGGTGGAGTGACTGTGTAAGTAGAGTGAAGTGATAAGAGGTGACAATGAAAGTAAGATAGAGAACTAGAGTGGTAAGAATAATTAGTAGGAAGGTGTTAGAAAAGATAAGGTTTGGAGGTCATAGTGTGACTGGCAAGGGAAGTAGTCAGGTTTTAGACTGAATAATTGAATGAAATGGAGTTGAAGTACAAGTATGTGAAGGTCTTTAAGCTGATAAGGTAATTTTGGTATCGGGGAAGTGTTTGCTGATTCAATGATTTAGGGACAAAGTTGGGTGGGGAAAGGAGGTGTGGTCAATGGGATTAACATATAAATGTAATGAATGGGGTAGGTGGGAATCAGGGTAGGGTAGGTAAGCGGGGTGAGCCTGAGCAAAACAAGGGTGAATGGAGTGGGCTGTACTCAGTTTGTTTTATTTGCAAGTATGCCAGAAAAACTATTAGAAAGGTACGAAATCTGAGCTGGGTAACCTAAGGAACTGTAGGAGTCTTTGGAGCAGAAGAGACACTGTAGGTTAGAGGTAGAGAGAGAGGGAGTGAAGGGCAGGAGAACAAACAGAAAAACTAAGTGGCAATTACAGTAAGAACACCATGAGCAAAGGAAACAATTTAGAAGAGGGGCATATGATGCTAGAAAGCTTAAGATATTGACTGTTAAAGTAATAGAACTGTGATTGCAGCAGCTGTTAAATATAGGCTAAAGGTCTGAGCTCTAAGTAAGTATTAAATAAGTTGTAGTAGAATGGGTAGGGCAGACTTGCGAAGTGATAGAGAGAAAATAAGAGGATCAAATACCAGAGCATCCCGGCCATGTGCTGTGCTTCACAATAGTAGACCAGGAGAGTAATCTACAAAAATATTAAGTGAATTTACATTAAAAGGCTAGCAGCGCTAGTTCTGCAAGTACAGCAGAATAAGTTGGTTCATAGAGCAGTTTATTTCACAATGTAGGGGACTCTAGGGCAAAAATGTGGAATAGCAGCAGTTAAACCTCTGTAGAGGGGAAAGAGATGAGAGATTAATTAAGATCAACAATTCACTGAGGGTACAATTAGGCAGTAAATTCTCAACTCAAGCTTCTCATGCCAGCATTACAAAGACTGCTAAGACAAGTAATTTGTTATGCAGGCAGAGCAGCACTGCAGCTCTGGGAGGCGTTTCATTGACACTGTACCCCTCATCTGTTATTCTACAGTTAGAAAACCACTATGCACATTGAAGCCCAGCTGTAAGGCACAGTAAATCAAGACAGTGCTGGAATCAGGGACAGGAATAGGTATCATACAAGACTACCTTTGAAGGTTTAACATGTACTGTTCAGGTTCCATGCCCACTGAGTGGCGTAGAGCTACAGTTATCCTACTCCACAAGGGGGGATCCACCTTGGATCCCGGAAACTACCATCCCATCAGTCTGACGAGCCTTATCTGCAAGGCCATGGAGTGTATTATCATGGAACTTATAAACAAAGACATTGGCAACCTTCAAACACTGGACCCTACCCAGTTTGGGTTCATGAAGGGCTGATCTTGTCTCCTGAAACTGATTGACTTCTTTGAATCAGTCTCCAGAGCCATGGACAAGGGTAAGGTGGCCCACACAGCCTATCTAGACCTTGCCAAGGCTTTGACACCATCCCCCACTCTGGAATCATAGATAAACTTACTAAGCTGGGCATTAATCCCTACATCACCCAATGGGTTGCTAACTGGCTTACTGATAGAACCCACACTGTAAAAGTAGCCGACTCCAAATCCAGCTCCAGACAAGTGACAAGTGGAGTTCCTCAGGATTCAGTCCTGGGACAGCTCTTGTTTGGCATCTACTTCTCTGAAGTACAGGCCAACACTAAGGGACTCTGACTAACAAAGTTCGCAGATGAATGCAAACTGGGAGCCATTATTGAATCCCCAAATAATGTGGATACTCTACAATAGGGCCTTACAGAAACAGATGCTTGGTGCCAGAGCCATGGGCTCAAGCTCAATGCCAAGAAATGTATAGTTATCCCCTTTGGGAAAAAACATGTACCCGTAAATTACCATATAGGTGGCAGTACACTAAACACTGAAAGTGTGATAAGGGACACAGGTGGACAGTGGTCTCCCTTCGATAACCACATCGCCACAACAGTCAGGAAAACCTTCTATGCGGCACACCTCATCACAAAGGGCTTTTCATCCAGAAAAAAGGAGGTCCTTGTCCCACTCTACTCATCCCTCATTAGACCCATTATAGAATACAAAGCCCCATTTGGTATGTACCTCTCAAGACATCTGCAACAACTGGAAAGGCTGCAGAAATGCCTCACTAAAAGAATCACAGGCCTAAAGCAGATGCCCTATGCTGACCACCTTAAAAAACTCCAGCTGTACTCTGTCGCATATCGTCTACTCAGAGGCGATCTCTGCTTAACATACAAGGCCATGTCAAACCCAGAGCTGTTGGACATGCTACACTTAAAGAAATCCCAATCCCTCAGAGCCACATGCTCCAGGGATCTAAACCTTGTCATCACAATAAACAAAACATGCTGGAGGGATAGGTTCCTGACCCAGAGACTCCCCAGACTCTGGAATAGATTGCCCATACATGTCAAGCAGAGTGCCCCTTTGGCCCTCTTCAAAATGAACCTTGACGATTGGATGGGAGAAAAGAAATTCACCCCAGGGATCACGTCAGTCACCCTGCTAGACAGGGGTCCAGGGAAGTAAATAGTGTGGGAAGAAATAGCCAGGAAATTGTTATGGCTAAGCTTGTATAGGCCCTAGGGCTGATAGCCTATGATCCTATGAACCTATTTTATTAGTGGATAAAGCAAAGCCCTAACTAGACTATAAAATATGTAGGAAGAGCTGGAGGAAGGGGAGATGAAGACATGATGTTCAGTATTGGAAAAACAGGGACTTTGCTGCCTTAAATACATCAACATTGATGCTTCACTATACAAACTGGTTGGCTAGTAAATTAAGACCTGCTGGCGGCCATTTGGGCTGTGCACATCTTGCAATTTACAGGCTTTCTTTATTTACCACAAAACAGGTAAAGGAAAGGGGCTAAGACAGAGTGTCAGTGAAGGTAGAGAAATAATAGCAGGTTAGAAATTGGTTACAACAGTGCAGCACCATGTACACTAAACATTTCAAGGCAGTCATGAACAACATCAAATGTAACATAGGTGATAAGAAAGAACACTCTGTTTTCAGCTGTCCATGAATTACATGTGAAGTTTTATGGTTTATCATTTTGAAGAGTTCACTGTAGGCAAATTATCGTTCCTACGAAACATAAAAACGAAATGTACTACAGCGAACGACAAAAATCTCGCATTCGGAAGTGGTGAATGTTCATATTCGACATAATTTGAACATTCACCACACTTCCGGGAACAGCTTTACTCTGTGCCCAACCTAACCACCCCACCACTACTTAGACATACAAACTCCGGGATTGCACTATAGTGAGGGGAAAGGGCACATTTCCTGATCCCCACTACAGTGAGATCTGCATCAAAATGTAGAAATTCACAACAGCGAATGCTGTATTGCATTCGCTGTTGCAAATTTCTACATTTACCATTCGTTTTTCCGATTCTACCAAACGGTAGTTTTGCACTAATGTAAACTGCACAAAGTGCAATCAGAAAAAATGATAGTAAACCTAATTTTATAAAGCGGGGATAAAGCTGTCAGACCCTTGATGGAAAACACAGGCAGACAGCAAAAGCAGGATCAAAGGGAACAAGGGCAAAACAAGGAAGGGAACCCAAGGAAATACACGGTAAAATAAAATGCAGGAAGGTAAACAAGTTAGCGATATGTAATTGCCTACTGCTAGGAAATTCTGAAGAGATAAATAGAAAATAAGGATAAGATTGGCCAGCCCCGTATAAAGAGTTTTTAACATGGCGACACAGAAATTTAAAAAGAGATCTCCGCTGTTTTTTTTTTAAGCTCTCGCTATGTTAAAATGGTTAACATTTTAAAAGGAGATATCCTTAAAGCTGTCTCGCTATGTTAAACAGTAAAAGCAACGGAGATCTTTCTGATGTACACAGTACATCAGAACTGCCGCAGAATACCAGACAGCCTTGGAAGGGCAGTAAACAGGCATTATACAATGCCATTATTTAAGAAAAGTAATTATTTTTTCTTAAATAATGTCATTTATAATACTGGGTAATTCTGATTTTCCCATGGTTGGCTTTATTGCTATAATAAAATGCATTAATAAATAAGACTTATGCAAATTCAGATACAGAAAATGAATGGATGTCAGAAGGCACAAAGGACTATAGGGCAGGTTATGGATTTACTTTGAAAATCTGTATTTTAATGGTATTTGAAGGCTTCTTTATACATATTTTCTAGTGTCATGTGAATAGTACATATAGTGATGATACTGCTCAGCTCAGACAAATAATTGGGTCATACAGAGGTTTCCCTAACTGCTTTAATATTTCAGTACTCAAAAATTAAGAGCACAGACATTATATGTAAAAGTATCAGACCAGTGCAAGCAGAATGTCAGTACTGAAATTAGCATCTGAACAACAGATAAGCATTATGGGGCTGCTAACTCAAATTTTATTTAATATGGAGTTCTTATGAATTATAAAAAATAACTATGCAGCACTGAATTTATCACGTTATCTTGAACACCACATTCTTCTTCTCACCATATTGATACTGTTAGAGGGCTTACAAGACTGTTGAATAATGTCAAAATCTTTCCATGAAAACACATTTCCTCATCTTACTATTGAGATCTAACTCATTCACTTTTTACCATTTGCTTTGGGATTTTGCATATTTATTTATACCTGCCATCCTCTCACCTTCTGTGTGTGTGTGTGTGTGTGTGTGTGTGTGTGTGTGTGTGTGTGTGTGTGTGTGTGTGTGTGTTTGTGTGTGTCAGAGAGAGAGAGAGAGAGAGAGAGAGAGAGGGAGGGAAAGACACTGAATTTATTCCCCAATAGACTGGAATCTTATCCAGAATTGTTTTATCTGCCTTGTTCCCACTACATGCTGGGAAAGGCTCTATTTGTTGAAACATTTCCAGCTACTCCATTATATATCTTGATTTTTCTTTGCACATTACTGTTTTCAGATACATAGTTTATATATCCTTACTAGCATTTGCATTTATTGTGATGTACTATTGTGTCAGGTTTGAGCATTAAGCCCTGGAGACCTCTAACTTCTTTAATGAAAAAAAACTGCTTTACTTCCATAGTCATAGTCATCATTTTTTTCAGACCATACTTGAATCACATTGTCTAAAAACCAAAGATTTAAAATGTACTTTACAGCATCTACAACCACATAGCTATGGGTGAGGGTGGGGAACTAACACATAACCAAACACCCAGCTTAATTCATTTACTTCCTCTGCAGTTATTCATAGGATCATAGGAGATTACTAGGCTCTAGACCCAGAGTTCATTTCAGCTCTAGGCATTTTGTCCCAATGTAATACCACAGAAATATTAGATAATACCCAAAACTGCATTTAGTAATGGCTGACCATGTCCAGGAGGGTTGTGGACACTATCCCTGGTAAGAATTTATGGTGCGCCATCCACTCGTCCAGCTTCCTCTTGAACAGTGTCATAGACATGCTCTGTTTCACATGAATAGGTAGCCTATTTCAAAGATGCAGCAGTCACAGGGAGATAAATCTGTCCCACCAGCATGTCCTATTTAAGTCGTAAGCCATATTTTGGTCCCTGGAATGGGTAGTCCTGGTCCTGTTTGATTTACGGATATGCAGCAAGTTCATTAGGTTTGGGTCTGAGATTGCTCTGTAAGCCAGGCATAAGTCTCCCGTAAGAAGTCTATATGATACTGAGCATAGTGACAGGGACTTTAGTCGGTCTGTGTAAGACATGTGCTGGAGTCCCTTGATCCTCTTTGTTAGAAACCTCTGAGGTCTCTCCAATTGCTGCAAGTGCTTTGTATAGTACATGCCAAACGGGGCATTATACTCAATTATGGGTTGGATTAGTGCCAAGTATAGAGGGGTTATAACCTCTTTTGCTCTTGAGTTGATGCCTTTACTAATCAAGTGTGCTACACAGACAGCCTACCTTACTACAGTAGACATATGGTGGTCGAAGTTAAGGTCGCAGTCAACTTATGATCCCCGGTCCCTTACTATGTCATGGGTACTTAGGGTATTGTTGATTTGATAGTGTGAAGGGACATTGTTTGTGCTGAAGGGAATGATGATGTATTTCTTTTCATTCAGCTTGAGACCATGACTAAGACACCAGTCGTTGGCATAAGACCCTCCTGAAGTATACTGACATCATTTGGGGATTCAATAATTGCACACAGTTTACAGTCATCTGCAAATTTGGTCAGTCCCAACCTCTTAGATTTGACTTGAACTTCTGAGACGTATATACCAAACATTAGGGTGCCCAGTTTGTAACAGGTCTGCTGGTTGATGTGTAGTCACCCACTTTGATATTGTATGTCTGGTTTATGAGCTGGCTGACAACCCATCTTGCAACAAAGGGGTTTACATTCAGTTTTCTAAGTTTATCAGTAATGCCTGAGTGTGGGATTGTCGAAAACCTTTGCCAAGTTGAGGTATGCTGTGTGCACAGATTTGCCTTCATCAATGGCCCTGGTTACATTTTCAAAAAAATCCACCAGATTTAACATGCAGGATCTGCCCTTGACAAAGCTGAATTAGGTAGGATTCAGGGTTTGGAGGTCACCTATGTCTTTATTTATGAGGTCCATAATGGTACGTTCCATGGCCTTACAGATGAGGTTGGTAAGGCTTATGGGTGTTTGAGCTTTTCCACATCCATATTATCATAGGCCAAGTCCCATGCCATATCTTTGAGAGTTATAGGTCCCCTTCTATGACCCAGGAAACCCACAGCTCTTACTTAAACATACTGCAGACACTCCCCATTCAACCCAGCACCATATTCTTGGATGATTTTAGCCACCCCACTATAAACTGGGAATCATACACAACCCAATACAAGCTGGCTTAGTGATTCCTGGACTTCATAAATACAAACACCCTGGGACAGATAGTCTGTATACCCACTAACATTCTTGACTTGTTCCTTGCAAATATGGGAGAATGTTGCTGTCACAGAGAAATTACTGGTGCCAGCACCATGGTCTAAAACTCAGTGCCAAGAAATGCATAATAGTATCCTTTGGGAAGATGGCTACCCCGGGAAACTACAGCATTGATAATACAGCCCTGAGAGTAGACCTACTGGTCAAGGATTTTGGAGTGAATGTAGACAGTAATCTTGCCTTTGACCATTATCTGTCTATGGTGGAAAGGAACTCAGTCTATGTTGCACAACTTTATAAAAAAGGTCCAATGATGGCATTGTTCCACTGTAGTCGGACCTCATCAGACCAATTATTGACTACAATGCCCCCTTCAGTATATGTCTGCTTAGTCATATGAAACAACCACAGCATCTGCAGTGATTCTTCAGAGCAAGAATACAGGATGTAAATAACATGTAATGGATTATTTCAGTGGCCTTGCTTGACAGGGACACTGGGAACTAACTTTGGGCGGCAAGATACCAGAGAATCTTCTTGGGCTAGGTTTATATAGACTCCAGGGCCGTTAGCTTAGTACACCCCTATGAACCTATGTCCTACATGGATTGCTTCAAAGACCTATCTCTTTACTCAGTATCCTACAGGCTGCTGAGCCTAGCCTACAAAATATCTTCTGAGCCCACTGTAATAAATCTGTTGCATATGCACAAAATAAATGCATCAGAATTACCCAATCTAGGCACATAAATCTTGCTTGTGAAATAAATAGGACATGCTGGGGGGACAGATATGTATCTCAGAGTCTATCCCTTCTCTGGGACAGGCTTCCAATTCACATCAAGCAGAATTCTTCCATAATGTAATTCAAGTGTAACTTGGACCAATGGAGGGGGGATCAGAAATGTATCTGCGTTCTGGCTCCTACATCTCTAGCAGACAGAGGCAGCCTGTAAATGCTTGACCACCAGTGCCCAAGCCTACATATGACCCATGAAATAAACATAGGGTATCAAAACCTAACAGATACATTTTGGTGGCCATATACCTGTCTGCTGTTGTGCTGTGACCACTCCCACCCTTTCTCTTATCAGTAGAAGTAATGGAATGTTATCACAGCCTACCATTCTGTAGAACAGTGTTAGCTGGTACTGCTGTGTGCATTCAGTGCCTGCCCTTAGTTTTGTGTACATCCTGTGCCTCTTCTCTCCATCTGTATGTATAACAATGCCATGACCTATATGCAGTGGCCATTGTATACCATTGTAGCAGGTCTTGCACTCTTTGCACATAAGCCACAATACAGTTGCCTCCCAACTAGTCATTCACATTTCATATCTTTGTACTTTTTTCTCTGCCATGTTAAGACCAGCTCAAATAAATGATTGCTTGTATTGTGTGAGTACTCAGTCATGGTGAAACCTCAGCTGGACATTTACCTGTCATCAGATACATAGGTAGCTTATCTAGTGCCCAGTAAAGTAATCAAATTTGTCACCCAGCAAAAAACAATCAATAAATAAACAGATAAAAATAAGATCCTTTCTGAGAGCTGAAGATGAAAAAAAGCTCATATTCTTAAAACTGTAGCCAACCTCTCGCTACAAATGTAACAGTTTTCTATAGATATACTACAACTCACAAAGCACTTCATAGCTTCAATCCTGACCACATATATAGAGCTGATATTCATTTCTAAATGCTGGTACTGCAATACAACACCATCAGCAACTGTTGACTGTGACCCCTAACACCTTGCACCTGGGTCAGCCATCACCTTCACCCCTATTTCCTAGCTATGCTTCTGCCTGTCATACCCTAGAGCTCTGTTATTTGCCATAGTGAGCCTCCTATATGGATGCTTTTCTTTTTTTTTTTCAAAACAAGTTTATTGTTTTAACATATAAGAGAAATATCATAACAATTTTATACAAATAATTAAAAATAGGTATTATTATAATATTCAACAAAACAACTAAAGTATTTACAAAGACATCCACTACAATCAGATCAATTAATTAAACTAAAATACTGTGCTATTGAAATTAGAATTTTTTAACAAATTTTGTAAATTATCCCATACAATAAAATGTGATGTTTTTCTAGTTGTTCTCATTCTAATTGTGCTTATTTCCATATGACACATTATATTCATAACATTTTTAAATTCATTGAACGAAGGAGGTGTATCTGAAATCCAATTTCTAGTTATTATTTTCCTAGCCACTGCTAGGATAGACCATAACAAGGGAAGCTTAATCTTTTAACACATTGAGGTACAGGTGTGTTGAATAATATAAGAGACTTAGAAATAATGAAATTATCTGTAAAAGAGCCTGCAAAAATTCATTAATTGACTTCCAGTATTCTTTCAACTTCATACAGTCATAAAACATATGAGCCCAGTCAGCATTAATTTCTACATTACATCTCTTACATAGATTATCTTTATTATTAATTTTATTCATCATCAAAGGTGTATAAAAGATCTATGTAAAATTTCCATGTATAAAGTCTCCAGACAATGGAGGATGTAGTTCTATAAGCAGATTCCAATATATATTGTTTATCTTGTTGAGTTGGTGGGTCCCCATTAATAGAGGTGAAATAATTCCAGTATGAATCTACATTGTAAAAGTTTCTTGTCTGATAATATTATGTATATATGAAAGTTTACCTTTATCAGAAACTTTATGCTGTAAATTTATTATCAAGTAATCAATCAGTTTTGGAATAGATTCTTTAACTGTTATAGACATTAGATCTATTCTATCAATGAGATGTTGTCTAAAGATCTGAACCTCTAACCAGCAAGTTTCTCTTAGATCAAATTCTTGTTTTAAGAAATCTAGATTTTTAACTTTATTATCAGATATCAGCTGATACCAGTACTTTAGATTATTATCTATAGCTAAATGAGCTCCATCAGAAGTAGATGACATAAGCATACCCTGAGTATAAATTATAGGGAATACAATAAAATTCCATTCCCTATACTTAGGGTGCATGAATATAAAGTTACGATAACTAATAATAATATTTAATGGGTAACAGACCATATGTTTAGGTGTAATAGGTGAAGTACAAAATTCCTTTAGCAACCACAACATGGAGTTATTTATAATCATATTTTTATGTGTTAATTTTTTTTTATTTTATTTTTATTTTACATTTGTTAACCGGGCTAGTCTGGCTGGATACATGTCCATTTTCAGCAGAGGCCCGAGGAGAAAAGCTCCACTATCCGACTAATACACTTCAATTACGAAGTAACTATTAAACTAACAATAAAAATAATGTAATAAGGCAAAATACAAATGCATATAGAGTTTTCCTGGACTAGTCAGACTAGAATGACAATCAAAATTCAGTCAAGGGGCTGAGGAGAAAAGCTCCAGTATCATAAAATACAGTTTAAAGTTAAAAAAATATCACTAGTCACTAGTCATGACAACAAATCAGGTATTGGCAAAAAGCATGCAAATGGTTAATATACAGTGTTAAATATGCAGGTTGGTAGTGTAACAGATATTATGTAGTTAGAGATAAGGAAAAGGCAGAAATGAAGTAAACAGAAAGTTGACAAAGTACAGTATCTGTTTGGTTCAGGTAATATGGACTTAGTAAGGCTAAGGAGTAGCCAGTAGGAAAAGGAGAGGGGGAAACAAAGATAGTGATGAATGCAAAGAGGTAGCAGGATTATAGGAGGTCAGCTAAAAGATGCAAGAGACAGAAAAACAGATGGTGAGAGGGGGAGACAAACAGAAATTGGAGCAAGAGAGTGAAGGTACAAAAAAGGGGACTGTGGAAGTCAGTCTAAGTTGGAACAGAAGAGCAAAAGTACACAGGAGCAGACTGGAGAGAGTAATATATTTGCGAGGAGATTTTCATGAAGTGCATACTAATTAGCTCCCAATAATCTTTCCATTTTGCGACATATGACCGATCTATTAATAAAGTAATAACTTTTATAATAGAAGAGATAATATATAAATTAAAGTCCGGAAAAGAAATACCCCCTTGAGACCAGCTATTAGTATGTTTCTTTAATGCAATCCTAGGTCTATTAGGTGCCCATAAGAAATTTAACATTAGTGTATTCAGTTTCTTGATAGTTATTTTTGTAGGTGAAAGTATTATTGATTGTATTAAGTATAAAATCTTGGGGAATATTATCATTTTAATAATTGTAAGTCTCTCCTCCATAGTAAAAAACATATTATTCCAGGTATTAAAAAGATTTTGTATATTAAGAAAACAGGTATTATAGTTATTATATTTAATAGATTTAATATCTTTAGATAGTATTATACCTAAATAAGTTATCTGACCTGAGTTGGGTACATATTTAGTAAAATCACTAATGAGAGTATTTTTTGGTGTATATATAGGTAGTATTTTAGTTTTTTCTTCATTGAATATTAAACCAGAAATACTTTTAAAATTCATCATTTTATCAAATAAAGACTGCATAGAAGAATTAGATCCTGCTGATGTAATTAAAACATCATCTGCAAAAAGTTGAATTTTTGATGTTGTATTTTCTTCTATTTCAAAACCCTCTATGTCAGTACTGTTTCTAATCAAATTAGCCCAAGGCTCCATTACTAAAGTGAATAATAGTGGAGAAAGTGGGCATCCTTGCTTTGTACCTTTAAGAATGGGTATTTTTTGTGAAACATATGTTCCTACCTTAATATAAGCCAGCGTTCCTTTGTATAAATGCTCAATTAAATTTACAAATGCATCAGAGAAATTTGTGCATTTCAGCAAGGTAAACAGATAGTCCCAACTTACTGAATCAAATGCTGAACCTATATCAAGACTAATAAGTGTTAAATCTTTCTTTTTCCTATTTGCAAAATCAATTAATGTTAAAGTTCTTCTTATATTATCAAAAGTATTTCTATTTACAATGAAGCCCGTCTGATCTATGTCTATAATGCCGCGGATAATTGTCTTCAATCTATCAGCAAAAATACTCATAAACATTTTATAATCAACATTAAGTAATGAGATGGGTCGATATGAAGAACATCTAGTTGGATCTTTATTAGGTTTTAAAATTGGTGAAATAAATGTATATTGCCAAGATGGGGGTTATTAACTCAGTTTGGGCCAGAATAAAACCTTATGTATTAATGAATATGTAGTTTTAGAAAGGATTTTATATATCTCTGGTATAATACCATCATTACCCGGTGCTTTGTTTGATTTAAGCTTATTTATTTGTGTAATAACTTCTGTATATGAAATACTCTTGTCCAATAGTTTAATCTGTTGTTTATTAAGCTTTTTATTCATGTTTGTGGTTATAAACTCCTTTATTTTATCTTTAGGTTCCATGTTAATGTTGTTATGGTTAATCTTGTGAAAGTGATTTCTAAATTCATCCAGTATTTCTGGTATACTAGAAACATTCTTCTTTTCCTTAGAGAAAAGATTTCTTTGATATGGTTTTGTTTATTCAATCTTTTGTTTTATTTTTAAGTCTATGTAAGTATTTGGGGCTTATTGAATAAGACAAAACTTGTATTCTCTAAAGTTATTTTAACTTTATGAGTTAAAATTTCTTTGTATTTCTCATTTAGTTTGTTTATTTCTTCAATAACTTTCTTGTCCATAATATTTTCTTTATTATTATGTTTATAAGAGTCTAGTTTACTTTGAATATCTAACAATTCCTTATCCCAAGATTTCCTTTTATTATTATACCATCTGATACTTTGTCCATATAGATATGATTTTAAGGCATCCCAAACATAGACAATGGAGACTTCAGGAGTATTATTTATGTCTAGAAAATGTTGTACTTCTGAAAGTATATATTCTTTATAGTCTTTTAGCTGAGTTAAGTATGCTGGTATCCTTTTGATCTGAACATTATGAGTATTTTTATCATGAATTCAAAAACAATTGAGTTATGATCAGATATAGGACATTAAATGATTTTGGAATTAATTAAATCTGTTACCATCTGGTTAGAAATAAAGACCCTATCTATTTTTGAATAAGTTTTGTATCTGTTAGAAAAAAAGGTGTATGGTAATGATTTTGACTCTATCTGATTATTAATATCATTCAAATGATAAGAATTAGCAAAATCATTTAAATGTTTTGCATTAGATGTAATTCTTCTTTTCTTTATAGTGGTAGTATCACTTTCATGTAGTATACAATTAAAATCACCAGCTAAAATAATATCCCTATAGAGAATGATATGATCTTATCAATATGATGTTTCACTGTATTAATACCAATTCCAGGTATCCAATATACATTAATTAAAGTGTAAGTCTTCCCATTCATTTGTATTGTAACCATACAAAACATTCCTTTGTCATCCTGATAAGACTTAATGGTTTTAGGAATGGGCATACTTTTATTCCATAAAATAGCCACTCCTCTTTTTTCTGAGTGTGCTCTGAACTAACCAATACTGTATACTTATTAGTGGCTAGTTTATCAATATCTTTTTCAAGAGATGGGTTTCTTGCAGGAAGACTAGATTGGCCTTGTGTAGATTAATGTATCTTATTAGGCTTGCCCTTTTACATGGATTATTCAATCCATTAATGTTTAAAGAAATTCCTTTTAAAGATGTCATTTGGCATTTTTAAAACTCAAGAATCTTATGATTGAAATAACAAATAACAACATAAATAATGTTACATCTCCTCTTTTAGGTGTACCTTTAAATATAGCTGTATTTATTAAATCTCTTATGGGATTTTGTATAGGATTCAATTTTGTTTGTAGTGACAATGAGTGTACAAAATATATTGTGGATGTCAAAACTATATACATATAACAATGAACAAGTGAAAATAATGTAAGGATTAAACCTTGCATCCCGCCTGGAGTTGAAAACTCCAACTTAGAGTAGTATTTACTACTCAAGTTAACCCTACCCTAAGCAGCAGTACCTCAGCTACCACCTTATCAATTTAATACTAGTTATATTTAACTGAGGTTAACAGTTTTCAATTCAATTATCTATCAAGACAAAACTACACATTTGGTAAAACAGCATCATATAAACTAAAATAAACTTTTTTTTTTTTTTTTTTTTTTTTTTTTAAAACTGTTCATACTATTATATAGATCTATGTAATATATAACACTTGTATTCTATATGGATGCTTTTCTGATACATCCTTGTACTATGTTAACATACCCTCTTATACTGCTTCCTCTCTGTCCCTGGTGTTTCCAACTGTCATGGGTGCTCTGTACATTGCAGAGGTATATTATCAAGCATCTTATATTCCTTCACTATGCCAACTTCACAGTTCAGTGTATTCTCCACTAAACAACTATTCCTGATGTTCTCTTGATGGTGTGGTCTTCTACAGTATGGTGACTGCACTTAAAATGGGCCTTGCTAGGTTGAATTTCTCTGAGTATTTTGGGTTTCTAATACAATGACAGCAATGGACCCCATTCTTAAGTCAAAGTATGATTAAAGTTTGTGAGACTGGTGAAAGTATGGCTATTATGATAATGAGGTAAACTGGTGTAACTCTCTCTGAATCACTGCCATAACACATTACACTATGTTTAATCCAAAGAAGTCATGTTATCAAGCACAGAAAAGTGCCACAACAGGGCTTCATAGCAATGTCTACACTACTCACCAGATTGGGTGATGTCACTGGTCACTATCACACACAGGATGCACTAGCATGCTCGTCGTGGCGCCTCCCAGTGCTAACTGGGCATGTGCACACTATGCTTCCACATGGAGATTGCAAAGTCTTTATTGCCATGACTCCAGCCTTGTGATATATTAGCTTGTGCGCCATTCTACCCAATGTTGCATGTCATGTGATATCCAAATATGTATGCATGAGGCTACAATTTTGTTCCTTGTAAAGACCAGTACAGTGGACATTAACTCTTCTGGCACTAGTTTCAGCAGGGATTCTACCTGGAGCAGCCAGTATCTGTTGTAAAAGAATTATCAAGAGTACCTTTTGCACTGTTACACTGGCCTATTATATAAAGTAGATATATAAAGTAGATAGCTGGCACAATTTTTCCAGGGTGCCTTTTCGATGTTTGTTTCCATGACTTTTTTGGATAGGTACACAATGACTGAATGCCTCTTCATTTTTACAGTGGCCAAGAATAGAGAGTTCAACAGGCAAGCATATCTCAACAGAGCTAACAATCTCTCCACGTGGCAGGGTATGTAAGCTATGCCCATGATTGTACTATGCAATTGCAGTTCTCTCTGTAACATTCATGTGCACAAATGTTTTTTAGTTTTTTTCTCTTTCTGTTTTTTTTTTTTCTCATCCTTATAGATGCCCAGCTTTGTTACAATTTCTGGAGTGTCACTGGGTACTAAGGTCTGCAGTAGCCAAAATGCCTGGGGATGGTTCGACACTGAATACCAGGTCTTCTTCTAGGGAGGGAGATAGAAATCACCTTGCTAGAGGCAACCTGTTAGTCTCACTGTTGATTTCTGTAACCACCTGGTTGGGGGAGGGACAAGGGCTCTTCTTTCTCTTCTTGGTCACCCAGCACCAAGAGCAGCAACATGTTGTGCTGTTGGTGCACTGGCAGATTGTCACACAAATCGGAAACATGGAGTTCCTGATAGCATGGCTGGTAGAGTCGAGAAACAAGCTGTTCCCAGTCAATAGGCCACCAGAGGCAGACATCATTCATGAAGGTGACTGATGTCTAGATGAGGTTTCAGATAGGTCCTGTGTAACTCACCATATCACCAGCCTGATGTTCTCCCCCCTTATGTGTCATTCCGAAGACTGTATTTGTTGTACAAACCTCCCCATCATCACTTCTCCTCCAGTGTATGTCAGTTTCCCTCCACTGTTATCCACAACTTTTGTGGCCATGACACCATGTCTTTCTATGTCTATATTTTTGCCTGTCCCTGCTACTTTCTCTTCTGTCCTTTCACACAAATTCCTTTTTACCTTCCCTGTCTACCCTTCTTTTTCAAATATATAAAATCAGTACCCCGCCATCCCTATAACAACATATGCTATTTTTTCACTAGCCTATTATTCTTTAAGGTTATTATTATGCATGTTCCTGTCTGCTATTTACTCTTTTGTACAGTCTACTATCATATTTTTGAAAATGGTTTTTATGAGTACTTACATACTCAAAAAAACATTGTTGAAAGTTATGATACTGACTGACCAAAATAACGAATAAAAAAAATGTCAACAATTCGAAATCAAACTGTTCACATTTTTGAACTTACCTCAACATCCGGTGCTATGTAACACATGTTTTGCAGGGGGGGAAAGCCCCCCTGCCCCCCCCATGTGGGGGGGCTGTGCCTCCCAACCCCTACATCCCCTGTTACTTATATATACAAACTCCGAGATCGCACTTCAGTGAGGGAAAGGGTACATTTCCCTTTCCCCACTATAGTGCGATATGCATTCAAAATGTTGTATCCACAACAGCGAATGCTAGTGTGCATTCACTGTTGTGACTTCAGCATTTTTTTTCATGCATTTAAAATGTCGCAAAAATAGCTTTTGGGATTACACATTCGCACATTGAAGGTGCAGCATGTTGCTTGTAATCCCTTTTCTACATTTGCTATCTTTCCATTTTTCTCTCTATTTATATAACCAACTGTGTTGGCACTTTGTTGTGCTGGCCATTTGCAGCCTGCTCATGCTGCCAGAGTTACCATTATGCAGCAGATTGTTATGTGTATGAGCACACATAGCCTCAGGAAGTCCACCTTACTTTTCTTATCACATTGGTCTCATGACTGATCATAGTCTGGCCCATTTGATACTGTTTAGAAGCATGCCAGCTTTCAGCAGCATTTACTATACATTTTTTTTCTCAACATTCCTGTGCTATGCAGCATCCGATCACACTTAGTACAGTTTCATAGAAAAGCAAATGTTTCCAGATAACCAGTTGAGCTGTGATACCTGTTTTCAGGTAATGACACTATTTCAGAAGTGATACTACTGACTGTAAATGGCATCTGAGAGACATCACTGCTTAAGTATTTAACTCATTAACACCTTTGTGGTCTGGAATGTTGCACTTCTTAAAGCCTACACAAATCCTTTCATTCTAGAGAATTTTCCAAAAAATCAGTTAAAATGCATATGGTAAATAATGCTTTCCTACTGCAGGACATCCTAGATTAATAATTTTAGTGTCATTTTATTAATAAATCCTTGCTCTTTCTAATCCTATTATAAAATCAGACCCAAGAAAGGTGTGGATGCCATAAGGAGCTATGAGTGTTAACTGAAAGTATAGGAAAAAGGCACTATAGCCTTGAATGAGTTAACTATATGGGTGTTAACTGGAAGTAAACAAAAAGTTGCTATAGGCTCAAATTAGTTAACTAGATTTCAGAAATAAAGTATTTAACATAACTTGGTCTTTAACAAAAATCAATACATAGCACTGGTAGAATGCCAACTACAACTATTTGCTTAATAGATAAATATTATCACTCAAGTTGACCTCTTCTTGACAGAGGCTCAGTTAATTAATCAATGAGGCGGCGAAAGCTGACACACTCTGGCTAGGCTTATAAATGCCCTCGGGCAGATAACCTAGTACCTACCTATGAACCTAAGTTGTAATTTAATCAATTTCAGCATGTGTGATCAGCATAAAAGAAACTTGTCTGAAAAGCTGAGTGCACCTTTAATATGTTGCTTAATGTTGTATATGTTCTGAGAATAACTTTTTCATGATGGAAATGGTAAATGCTTTGAGTCTATGATTACATGGTTGTTTGTCTTTTGGCTTTTCCTGGTAAGGGGTCACCACAGTGGAACTCTGGTCCGCTAATGATTGGCAGTAGATTTTTACGAAATACGGAGGTGCCAGCTCGACATGCAACCTTCAACGAAGGCATGCCCATTTACGCAAGCATGTCTTTCGAACACTACCCAACCGCGGGGAGGACATGCAGACTCCACACAGAAGGCACTCCCAAGCCCAGCCTAAAATCGAACGGGAGAACCTCTTGCTGTGAGGTAACAATGCTACCACCATACCACCGCAGCAGCTAATTATATGGTAATTGTTGAAAAATCAAAATATCAATAAATGAAATGTGAAAAATCTCCATACCTCCAATCTCTAAACATACTAGCTCCAATATCATAAAGATTTGGGAAAACAAAACAAATACTCAATTTTTCCTTTATTCGGAGTAGCCTGCCTTTAGAGATAGCATTAAAAGCACATGCAACAAAGGAACATGTGACACACTGAAACATTGACAATGCAACTCCATTCTTCAAATGTAAAAACAAATGCATGAAAACTACTGGTGTTCCTGACGTGATATGCAAAAGTTGTTTTAAGACATTTAAAAAGTTACGCAGAATGCCACATTTGTGTTGGTTAAGGAAACTAAGGCTTAACAAATGGAGTACCATACTTATCCTCAAGATTACATTATCTTCTTTATATTTTTTCCAATATGTTTTTATTGAAGAATTTTGTTTAAAAAACACAAAAAACACATACAAGCAAACATATAACAATATACTGTTTACCTTTACAGTGTCGAGGTCCACTTATGTGATGCTCAGATGTGCCAAAGTCTGTTTTTAAAAGTACATATTAGCAAACGACAAAATGCCAAACTCACAAGAGCAAATGCTAGTGTGCATTTGCATTTGTGAATTTTTCATTTTGAGTGGAGATCACACTACAGTGGGGACTGGGACATGTACCCCTTCCCTCACTGTACTGCAATCTCAGAATTAGTATATAGAATTACCAGTGGGTGTGCCCTCTGCATAAAGGTTGTTGGAGACATCTGGAAGTGATGGCTGTTTCGCACAAAATCGACATTCCTGAGTGTCGACTTTTTTTAAAATACCAGACTCGGTCTTCTGAACATTTGGTACTGCTGTCTTCCGACATTTCAAGTCGGTTAAGTAAACAGTTCCACAAGTATGTTGCAACATTTTAAAGGTAAACCCAATATACTTCTATATATTTTTGAGTAGTGAACTTTTAAGAAATTTTAGCTATTATATATGTATGTAAACCACACAGTCTCAACTTGCATGCAGTATAGCTTGTTACACATCACTTAAATTGATGAAATGTCCAGAATCAACTCTCATATAATCTTTCCTTTGTTGAAACTTGTAGAGAACACAAATAAATATAACGTACTTCTGCTGCAGAAAAATAATAATATATTATTTTATCAAGTATGATGAAAAAATATAGAAACCTTACCTGTGGACCATGTGGCCCTTGAACACCTGGCGTACCATGGGAACACTGACAACGCGGTGATCTTGCCATAAAGCCAAGCTCTGCACTTCCTCCACACTAAAAATAAATATTTAGCCATTATAGTTTGAATACAAAAAAAACTGAATAAAGTGAAATTATCATTAAGATATTGTTTGCCTTATAAAATTGATGTCATTAAAACTTTAGCATTTCTTATAAAAAATGTAAATTTTGTTTAAGGGTGTATATAACAAACGACAGAAAGATTGCAGAACAGCAGAGCAGATATAGATATGAGCAGAGGCAGGCAGACAGCAAGATCTATATGTTACATTAAAGCAGTGTTTAAACAATACCATGTATTAAAGAATAGAGCATTATGTTTAGAATTAATCCATGCATGAGATTGTGTACAAGGATTAATTAATGTATAAGACTGTGTATTAAAGAACACATTCGGAAGATTTCTTTTTATTAATTCATCAATATTCTATCTTTTTATTGTATAGCCACCCCCCCCCGCAACTGATTTAACAGCACAACATATGAATGTCCTCCTAGACATATATAAGATCTATCAAGTCAATCAGAATATTACATTATTCGCCCCTCAACAACTGACTGAATTTAATAATGATTGACTTTGGAAGTGTTATGTAAAATGAAGGGTCTGTAATATTTTAAATGTTTTCTTTCAGTGAATTTCTACAGATAATTATAATTGTTTCATTTAACTACTGGTAACTTGTAGAAGATTATAAGAGTATCAAATGAAAAATCAGAGCTTATATGAGTTCTGACAGCTGTCAAAGTTTGTTCGGGCTTCTGTGCCATGTCCTGTTATAATATTAACTGTAGGGTGCTCTGATTTTTGTGGGTGCCATGCATGCCAGATTAGATTTATGTTGACGTGGGTCTACTTCACATGACTAAAAACTCAAAATACTGAATTTCATTTGACTGAGACCACAATACCTAATTTTCAAAATATTGAAAACTCATTTGACTGAGTCTCATTATACTGAAAGCTTACATTCCTGAATGTCATACCAAATTTTAAGTCATAGATGTGATGATATATGTTTCCCTTCACCTGTGATTTGCTTGTGATAAAAAATTACCATAGCTTAAAGTGCCAACTGTCAGAATACCGATAGGAGCATATAAAGTAGTGTTGTAGTGTTTCTAAATGTGGTTATGCCTCTTTATATTTTTATGGGAAGTAACTAAAGTAATATGGCAGACGCTTTGTGTGTTCCCAGCAGTAGTGGGAGTGTGTACAGTACTATAAGATAAGTAAAGGGTATATGCCCTGTCCCCCACTGTTGTGTGGTCCTGAAGTTAGTATATATAGTTGGGGGGGTGTAGCCCTCCACCTGGTTTGGTTTTACATCATCTGGTTTCTGTTTGGGTAAGAGTTAGTTATTGGTGTTGTAAATATATGGCTTCAAATTCAGTATTTGAAATTCAGCATTGTAAGCTTTCAGTAAAATAAGACTCGGTCAAATGAGATTTCAGCATTTTGAAAATTAGGTATTGTGGTCTCAGTCAAATGCAATCCAGTATTTTGAGTTTTCAGTCACGTGAAGTAGATCCGTTGACATAGCCTAATGCTATACTGCCTTAAATGAGGATCAGAATGCCGTTGTGTGAACATTACATTTTTAGGGTTGCCACCTTTTCAAATACCGAAAGTTGGACATTTTTTAAGGTAACACAATATTTTACAGGTCAAACCATAGCCACAACTGGTACAAATACTGGAATTCATGTTTTATCAAAATAGAACCTCCGTCTTGAAGAATTTGAATTGCTTTTGCTGTTTCACATAACATTAGGGCATTTCAGGTACAAAATAACCTTTTATGCAACTATTAGAGGAAATGTAAGAAATTATTTTTGTCCTAAAATCTCAGGACATTTGCCATTTTTAATTTTTTTCCACAGGATGCAATGGCCCAAATAGGGACTGTCCACTTAAAGAAGGCAAGGTGGTAACCCTATTACTTTTCAAGAGAGGCTTGTACATGTGAATTAAACAGCACTCTAACCCAGTAGTAGGCCTGTGTTTCTTATCATCAGGGTCTCGGTTCAATTCTGACCTCCAGTCACTGTCTTTGTGGAGTTACATATTCTGATGTTTGTACAGGCTTTCTATACATACTTCAGTTTAATCCCAGGTCCCAAAACATGGTCATTAGCTGGGTACACTAAACTGTTTGTCATACATTGTAATTACTGTTGAATGAAATGCCAAAAAGAAGATTTTTTTATGCAGCACTAAGCAGGTTTTGGGCTTAGTAAAAGTTCTCAAGTTTAAGAAAATTGTTCTTTGTCATTGTAACATATTCTCTGCTTGTAGAACAACACATGGACATTGACCAGGTGAACTATGAAGTGTATATGCAGAAAAGCCCTTCTCCATGTGTCGAGAGTACCTTTGTGGAAAATAAAACAGATTTTCACAAAAACAGTAATATGACACATATTCTGCATTCAGCAGTTTATTTCATTCATTGTCTATATAGACAACACATGCACAAAAATAACAGGAAAAATAAAAAAAAAAACTATTCCAAGACATATGTGAATAACATACTGAAAGAAAATTATGTTAAAAATCAAAAACTAATACAACCCAGAAGAAAAATTAAATCTTCAATAACTGTAAAATAATGTAGACAGCATTTTTGATAATATTAGATGCTATTAAAGTCCATTCACTCTAAACATTCGATTCTTGTTTGATTGTTTTAAAAATAAAACACAAATTCCCGATCTTTCTTATATTTCAACTTCGCCTTTCCTGAACAGTGTTGAAACAACCACTGTTGATTTTATTTCTGTTATTATAAGCAACTGTGGCAGTCTGTTAAAATTCAAGATTCTTTTAAAAGGAAAAAATAGTAGATTGCCTTTACTTTAGCAAATTAATCTGTTTAATCTTGCTGTTATTGCAAAGTTTTTTTTGCATTCAATGATTCCTTCCAGTTTGATGATTGCAAACTGGGAGCAATCACTGAATCCCCTCAACTATGCCAACATATTACAAGAAGGGCTAACATAAACAAATGATTGGTGCCAAAGTCATGGTCTAAAACTAAATGCAAAAAAAAAAGTGTTATTATTCCCTTTGGCAAAATGGAATTCTCTAGAAATTACAATATTGAAAGCACCCCCCTGAGTTCCAACCCAGAAGTGTGAGACTTTAATAACACAGGTTGATAGCAATCTGAACTTTGACCACCAAGTTCTCACAGTGGTAAGGAAAGCCTTCTATGTAGTGCACCTCATAAGCAAGGGCATAGCATCCAGGTCAAGGGATTTTATAACTCCACTGTACTTGACCCTCATCAGACCACTAATAGAGTATACTGCACCCTTTTGCGTGTACCTAACCAGACACCTGCAGCAGCTGGAGAGACCTCATAGGTTTCTCACTAAGAAACTACAGGGACTCCAAACCATGACCTTCGTGGATAGGCTGAATGCCCTTTCACTTTACTGTGTATCTTATAGGCTGCTGAAAGGTGATTTGTGTGTGACCTATAGGGTAATGTCCAACCCTACCCTAATGGAAATGCTGCACATCCACAAGTCAAATGGCACAAGAGTCACTCACTCTAGGGATTTGTACCTAGCTTGTGACATTAATAGAACATGCTGGAGAAAGAGATATGTTTCCCAGAGATTGACGCTTCTCTGGAATAGACTTTCTATTCACTTAAAACAGAGCTCCTCACTGACCCTATTCAAAGGCAACCTAGATAATTGGATAGGAGACCGCAAATTTGCCCCTGAGGATACATCCATGCCCCTCATGGACAGGGTAGTCGGTGTTGATCACAGACCCATTCTGTTCATAAATTCGTTCTTCGAACTACCCACAAAGAACAAATGGGGATACTTGGGATTAACATGGCTAGGCTTATAAAGGCTCTAGGACCAGTGGCTAATAACCTCCTATGAACTATGAGCCTATATGACCTCTTTATTACCTTTGTTATCATCTACATCTTAGAGCATTGCACTTCTCCAAAAGTTCTTGTGTCCTTTACAGCAGAATGCCTTGTACTTTAAGTACTTCATTATAGTTAGTAAAGTAATTTGCAAATGTTTCTGAATTGTGCTATGTATGATACCTATGAATCATTTCAACAAGTCCATAAAAAATAAAGTAAATACTCCTTACTTACAATTGTAGATAGCTCACAGCATCCTTCGGTGACAGCTCTCTCTGGGTCACAGTGCAGTTGTAGCTGTTGTATGGCTACCTAATAAGTGAATACATAATATTAGTAAATAACTTTCATTTCACGTAGCAAATAGAAGAAATTTGCAACTTTTTTCTCCACTTGTAACATTATTCATAGCTTGCAAAGCTGCACATTTGTGTTTACTAGTGCAGGCCATGAAACAAAATACAAATGCTGAGGTAGGCAAATGACAAACGAGTCCATCTTCTCTACTCATTTGTTTTATCTTCTCCACTTAGATTTGTGATTTTACTGGTTATCTTACAGACTGGGCTCTCCATTGTCTGTCATATGCTTAACCTTACTATGTTTTTTCTACAAGGTCCTAACTAGAAACCAGTTCACCAGTATCCAGAGACAGTTTCTGTAAAAAAGTTATTTTCCTTGCAATACTCATTTCAGTTTCACATTATTACTTACTTTATTACTTACTTTTTTAAAAACATTTTTCCTTAAATAGGTTTTCTTATAAGTTATTAGCCATCTGAGATGCATGCATGTTTTTTTTTTCACATCACATTATATCTGCCGAATATACATAGTGAGGTTTCTGAGTCATCTATGACCTTTGGGTCAGGGACTGTGTAGTTACTATTTATTTCACAGACCTTTTTCCAGCCCGTCAGCTCTTTTGAAAAGATGACACCTATACCAGTGGTGTAAATGCAAACTCATCAGTTATCTATAGCAACGCATAAGCAAAATTCTCCTATGCTATTAAAACCTTTCTAAATTAATTCCCATCACTTTTCCCCATGCCTCTCTCTGTCTTTGTCTATCTCTCTGTCTGTCTCTTTCTCTCTAGCTCTTTCTGAGGTGAGGTGTTGCTATGTTTTCTGGTTACCTCAAGTATTATTACTTTTAGATTTGAATACCTTTTTAACCATCTGTTATGTCCTCATTCTTGTAATTCACGTATCTTATTAATATATTGAAAGCCATGCATCGCACAAGAATATTCATCTCATGGAGTTATGGCCTTCTTTCCATAGTCAACTCATCTTTTAGTGCAAGCCCTATTTATTTAGTTAGTTAGTTAGTTTATTAGTTAGTTGCAGTTGCTGGATTTTGATTACCAGGAAAGTCTGACTAGACAAAACTCCTTTTCAGTACAGGTCTGAGGAGAAAAGCTCAACATTACATATATTTGAATGAGCAAACAGTAAAAATATACAATAACACTCAGAGTTATATAATTTAGCAGGTGATCACCATGTTAGATATTATGTAGTATATACAATCTGTTAATTTCAGACACATCTATAGAACATGGTACATACAGCTTATAAAACTCATATATATGTCAATAGAACATTCAGCATTATTTTGCAGTATTATATGCATATTTCACTTTAATGCTAGGACATGGCCAGCAGACAAGGCATAAGCATATTTTTAAAGTCAGTTAGATTCACTATAAACCCATAACCAGGAGATTATTATAGTGATAGTTTGGGAATTTTGTGGTATTTATCTGATGTGCCTGCATCAGGTGACTAATTACTAATGGGGTTACTTCAAGGGCAGTACTTTTATATTGATAGGTATGATTTTATTGGGATTGTAAATTATAGTTAAAATTATAGTTGGGATAAGACATAGATCAAGAATGGGGCTTGATAATGGGGTTTACAAGTACAGAACCATCTACATCAGAGGTCCATATTCAAAGAGATTTAACTAGGAGATTAGGTGAGACGTTTCTGATATCTATTTATTGACACTTGTTTACCAGGAAAGACCAATTGTCAATAATGCATTTTCAGTGGAGGCTCAGCGAGAAAAGCTCCAACATATTACATGAAAAACAAAACATTATAATATGGATTGTCATTCAAACAAGTACAATCTAAAGTAATAAAACTGTAAAGGTTGCATTTTTGCAAATCCAATACAATATATTACAGGCGTAAGCAATGAAATAGTAAGATTGTCGAGTGACAGAACTAAGCTTAATTTGTCTAAATTGCAAGAGGTGAAAAGAGAGCTGGAAGGAAAGGCGAGGTAAGTAGGGAAATACTTGAACGTTAAAGGAGAGGGAGAGATGGTAATTAGTTCAGAAAAGGATTATTAATAAGTTCACTAAGTGTCAGATGAGAAACAAAGTGAGAGAGAGGAAACTGGTTCATAAAGAAAGGAATATGCTTATACAAGAAAAGGGAAGGCATATGTAAATATAAGAGAAATGGAGATTTTGAAAGATGTGTATTTTGTTAACACACCAAGTGAATAAGATTTTCAGTAGTGGAACTGGAGAGTGTAGTAAAGTGGGGATAGGTCATAGGTCAGAAAAAAAAGAAAGATTGTTTTTGTTAGAGCAAGAGAACAGTGAAGATAGCTGCAAGAAAGTGGAGCGAGAAATAAAAATGCGGTTAAAAGACGAAGGTGGGAGTGAAAGGTCGAAGAATTATAAAATGGGATTAGCCTGGCGTGGAGCATAACAGAGCCAGGAATAATGTTTCTAAAGAGGTTTTGAACATGTGCAGTTTGGGTGATGACCTGATTGTTACAGTGAGGAAGCTCTGTGTTTTTCCTACTGTGTTACAGTATTAAGCATTTCCTGCACATTTTTTTTTTTTGTTTAAGATAAGGAGTTGTTCATTAAAGAACGTTGTGGATATAATTGTAGAGCACTGGAAGAATTGTATTAAGAGGCGGGCAGACTGAAGAATTGCTTATTATATTTTTTGTGCTGTGCTACGCATGATTGGATATATATAAGATGGTGAGGTAGTTCTTACCAATGTAATTATATTAGTGCAGGAGAGCCATGACTTTGATTAGGGTTATTTGCAGCCAAGCATGCTATCTTGTTATAACATTGTTCATGTTTAGTTATAGAGAGGGCTGAAGGTTTCTAAGGATGGGTGATCCCTAGTGTTAGCTATGATTGCATTAGTATTAGTTGTGAGTATTTTATTTTTGTTTGCTTTGTTCCGTAGTGCATTCCTAACTTTGGTGTGTTTTTCTAATTGCATTTAGAATATGTAGGTCAAATTTAGGCTGCCATCTAAGGTCATGCTCAACACTTTAGTCTGTGATATTACTTCAATGCCAGTATTGTTTAGGGAGGTGATTTTGAAGTTCCTTTTTCAAGATTATGTGAGTTGAGGGAAAAACGAGAGTATTTATTTATTTATTTATTTTTTATTTATTTATTTTAAGGGTTGAGCAGTAGAGGAGCAAATGGGAGTTCTGTATGAGAGAAACTTGTTGAGGAGGAAGTACAGAGATTGCTGTTGAATATATTAAACAGCAGGGGAACAAAAGTAGAGCTTTGGCATACACCTGTGGTAATTGGCAGGAAAAGGGATAGTGTACAAAGCCATTTAACAGATTGTTGGTTGTCAGACAAGTACTTTCTGAACTATATGATAGGAGAGTGTGAGAGGCAAAAGGAATACATTTTGTGTAGAAGTTTGGTGTGTAATGAAATAAAATCCTAGGCCTTAGATGTATCTAGAAATAAAGAGGATGCAACATCAGCATTGTCACTAGCTTTGTTGTTGAAGTCTAGGAAGGATATGAGGGCAGTGGGAGTATTATATGCTGGGTGGAAGCCATGTTGTATCTAAATTTGGATATTTCTGTTGAGGTCCCCTTTATGCAGTGAGACTATTTGTGTCTTTTTCCCTAGGGAAAGAACATAAGCTTCTTATACTGACCTATTCTCAAGAACTGATACTAGGAATGCCATAACACACTGTATGGCATACAGGCTGTATGACTCCGAGGAAATCATTTAACCAGACACAACTTCTAAGAGAAATCTTCCAGAAATTTTGTGAACACTGATATATATCCCTTGAGTAGAAGATGGAATGACCAGAAAAACGGGAGGTTCTGTACTAATAACAGATCTCTACATGGATGGGTGGGGGGTGAAAAATGTCAAAGGAAAACAAAAAGAGTTAAACAGCATGTACTTGTCAATTGCTTCCTGTGTTGCTCTATAGTAGAACAGCTGAATGGAGTCCTGATCATTTAAATTCAACCCATCTGACAAACTCACCTCAGGAGCAGAGTACAAATGATTAGTCCAGATAAAATCATTTTAGCTAGCAGATCTAGGAGACTCTTTCTCTGATACCTTCCCTGTGGGAGGAATAAAGGCACCTTGTTAAAGTTTCCAGTAGTTTATTCAGTTAAGTAGGTAAATGGACAGAGAGGGTGTCAGAGAGATGTTTTTTTAGATCTGCTAGCTAATATGATTTTATCTGGACTAATCCTTTAAACCTGTTCCTAAGATGAGTTTGTCAGATGGGTTAAATTTGTCATGAGTCTACGAGATCTGCTAGCCAAAGTGATTTTTTTCTGGACTAATCCTTTGTGCCCTGTTCCTTTTCCTGCCCCCTTCTGGGTCACAGGTGAAATTCCAGACTTCAGTCAAGCCCTCTGAATCACTTCTACAAACTCATCTTAAGGGATATGAGATTAACAGCAATGAAGACTTGACCAAATAGTTAGGCAACCAGTAAGATTCAACCTAAAAATCAGCAATGGCTGTACACTGGATAGTACTCCAACAGTAAAATTGTAACTAGAGGGGTACCAAAGAGATCAATGCTGGGCAGAAAAATGCCTGGGATTTATTTTGTAAGCACCTAGGCTAATATCCTAGAAGTGGCTTTTACTTAGTTAGCTGATTATTGCAAACTGGATATTGTTAAATAGTCATTTACTGTTACTAAGCAGCACCAGTAAGGGCTGGAATATGCACATATCTGGTGTACCGATAAAGGTCTCAAGCTAAATGCTTAAAAGTGCAGCATAGCAGCATTTAGTAAAAAAGCTGCTCTAATCTCACATATAATAAGTTGTGCTCCTTTTCATACAGGCAGAGCCATACGAGAGGCACAGCTATAAGAGAATAGGGTACTTATATGGACAACTCTATCTCATTTCGTTGTCATTTTTTCCACCATTCCCAGCAAATCCTTCTATCTGGTCAAGTTAATTCCCATGGGAATATCTTCAATATTCACAGAAGTCATCTTACCTCTGTATTCTTCCCTAATCAGACCCATCACTGAATACAGTGCCTCCCTTGGTATATACAAATCCAAGCATATGACTCAGCTGGAAAGGACCCAGAAAGTTTTAGCCAAATTAAAGGCCTTAAATCCTTCAACTATTGTGATAGAGTGACATAGCTCTCCTTATAATTAGTAGCCTGTGAGCTGCTCTGAATTGTCCAGTATCACACATGTTGAGCTTTGTAAGACCCATTCAGATATCACATCCAATTTCTATGCAAAACCAGTTGTACTAGAGACCTAAACCTGTACCAACAAATAAACAAGACTTACTGGAGGAACAGATTGCTAATAATACATTCCCAGCCTATGGAATAAGTTACCACTAAAGAACAAATAAAGTGCAACTTTCTCCAGCCTTTAAGTTAGTCCTGATAATTGGATGCAGGGGCACAAATATACACAATGTTTAGCACATACAGCCGTGCTATGTTTGGGAGGTGAGCACAAACTTAAATTTTTTGTCTGTGAGTTGTTTAAACTGATAGAGCTGCTTTCTCTTTTATCTGCTTCATTTTGTTTTCTGCTTAAGAAATCTGCTTGGCCTGGTGTTTTTTTTTTCTATGTGGGAGAAAAACATGTAAATTATCTAGGCTGCACATTTCACATTTTTTTTATCATTGGTTAATTTGTTTATTGAGTGATACTTTAATACACAGGGAATTTCTGGGCCTTAGTCATTTCTGATAAGACTCAAACCCTGCATATACTACATGCACTCTTGGTGACTACCTGCTAGTTATTTTTCCCCATCCACCCTCCAGTTCCTTTATCTGCATTTTAAACTTAGTGATTTTAAGCTGCACATGCTTACTGTAAATTGAGCTTCATTACCCATTCCCTTTCTACATTGCTGTTTATATCTTGAATTATTTATTTCTCTTTCCTTGTGCTTATTTAAAAAAAATGCATTCTGCCACTCATTCTCTGTTCTAATGATTTATTTGCTCTGAATTAATTATCTAGCTAGCTGTTTTATAAAGTAGTGTATTTTTATACTCTAGCAAGCACTTTTCTGTGTTTTTACATCAAGAGGTTAGTGAATTTTCCATATAGTGACACTGGGTGGTAGCCTGGTTTGTATACGTTGGGGAAACATGCTAGAGATTCCTGCATTTAGTTGTTTTATTGGCCGAAGGGCTTATTAATCAGGTTATCTTGTTTTTAGAGCCTTAATAAATTCTATACAATTGAGTGGCTCTTGGCTCATTTCTACAAAGCTAAGTAGTCTTATTGAATAATCACACTTTTATAAGCTGTTTAAAGTACACTGCTGTATCTATATCTTTAACTTTGCTTGTGGTAGCATTTCACCCTTTACATTAGGAGGACTGGGATTATTCATATAGTGGCAGAAGGTATTTACCTGGTCTATCCGAGATGGCAAGCACACAAAAGGGCTCTAAGTGCAGTCATTACATTGACCAAAGGGCTCAGTCAGTTTTCTATATTTTCGGTGCTGGTATAGAGTCATCAGATTTGCATGGAGCTGCTTTCTGTACCAGTGCCCTGTACAGATGCAAACATATGGAAACATTGCTTATTCTCATTATACTGTGAACGTTTCCTGTGCTAGTTACCTTATTATAGCACCCAGGACTATTGCTGCTCAGAGAGCATCTGATTTGGTGCTGGGCAGTTTCTCTGGTTAGGTTAGCTGTAGATTACACAATGTAAACACCCATCTCTCATCCAGTTACAAACACCCTTCACTCCTATCCTTTCAAGTACACATTAGGACCTGCAACCATGGATGACCACTTTCCTGCTATCTTTGTATCCAGCTTGGTGGACATGGGTATCATGAGGCAATGTAATAATTGCCTTAAGCACACTAACAACCAATTAATTCTCGAACAGGCAAATACATTATGTGAACTGGAGGCTGGACTCTCACATACAGACACAAAAATCAATGAGCAGGTTGTCAGCGACTCACACGCATCACTCATCTCCCTCACAAAGGACCACACACACAGACACTCATATGTAGAGGTGATCACATCTAAATTACCCAAACCACAAAGGCCTCTCAGGCCCAGTCCTCAGAAACTCCATGCGTACACAACAAGACAAATCCCATTACAACACATAAAGCCACATGTCATTGTGCTTCAACCACCAAGTCCATAAGACAAAACATTCCACGACTCAATATACTACTGGTCATAGCAGACTCAATTGTGAGACACACTAGTGTCCCTCTTACCAGGCTACATAAGGGGAAGGTTACAGTTAACTGCCTGTCAGGGACCAGGAATCACCAGATCAAGCAAGCACTCAGGTCACTTATCCTTAAGTACAAGTATGACTCAGTCATAGTCCATGTGGGCATGAATGACCTCAGACATACCTTCTTGGTCTATATAAAGAGAGACATGATTGAACTCTCAGATATGTGTCACATCCAGGTATGAGCATAGCACTGAGCAGCATTCTAACGTCTCCAAGGATGATGTCACAATACAGCAGAAACTGATCAACTTTAGCAATTGGCTTAACTACTGGTGTCATTCAAAAGGGGTCCAATACTTCTCAGGCTTGGAGGACATGGTTGATAGGCGACTCTGCTGTGCCAGGGATGGTCTTCATCTGTCATTTCTAGGCTTTCTGGTATTGGCCAAAAGATTATCTACCTTATAGTGCCTTTTTAGGCACTGCTAAAGCAGACAAACTTTCCAACATAATAAAGTCAACTCAGGATAAGCTAAAGGTGTTACTGCTCAATTCTAGAAGCCTCATCAAGAAACTGCACTCCCTGTAAACTCTCCTTACCATGGAGAATGTGGACTGTGCAGTTACTGAAACATGGTTCAAAACCAATGGAAAGCTCTCTGGCAGTGCATGGCTATAATGCCTTTCATACATTCTGACAGCCCACTGAAAAAGAAAGAGTGAAAGGCAGAGGTGTATCTAACTACATAAAGGATAAACACACCTCAATTCTGGTCAACCAATATGACTTGAGCTACTCCATGTCCATATAACCATGGGAAAAATCCATTACCATATTCTTGCTAGCTAGCTACACATCCCCCACAGTGAACCAGGAAACCCATACATCATACCTGAAGTTACTAATATCATTCACCATCCAGCCCAATAACAAATTTATAGGTGATTTTAACTACCCCTCCATAAATTGGGAGGTATATATGACCACTAATATGCAAGCCTAAACATTTCTTGATTTTGTAAATTCAAATGCCCAGGAACAGCTAGTCTGCACTCACATTATGGGAACAAATATCCTAGATCTGATAGTCACAAATGTGGGAGAGTCCTGCACCCCCACCCCACCCCCAGTATGAAGTCCTCACTGGTAAGATTAGATCATAAATCAGTCTCCCTTGAAATGAATTCAAACTAGCCCCCCACCTAACCCCAAAAACTTTGAGAACTTCTCTAAGGTAAATTACCCCTATTAAGGGATGGCATAGCTAGTTTCCAAGCTCCCCCAAATCCAGAGAACACAGAAACCTATGCAGGGCATACACAAAGCCCTGTATGACACATCAACATCTGCACAGAAATGACAATATGAGACTGAAATAAACCCAGGCCAAACCGCAAAAACAGGCCACCCTGATGGACCCCTGGTATTAATAGGTTTTACAACAAAAGAAAGAAAATCCTGTTGAGAAGAGAGAATGTGCACAACACAGCAATAAATCCCTCATTAGGCTAAACAAGTGAATGAGGAAAAGAGCCAAGTCTTTGAAAGCCGACTTCGAGGTACAAATAGCTATCAAAGTTAAGGATAACCATAAGGCATGTTTCAGTTATGTCTGCAATCTAAAGTGCAACACCCAACAACGTGCAGAATTAGTTGTAGATGGCATCACCTATACTCAGCTGGAAGACAAAGCAAATCTGTTGGCCAATAAACTCAGCTCAAATTTCACCTGCCCGTCACCCCCAGTTCTCCCCAAAGAAATAATCTCTACAACTTCACTGCCAATTATCACTAAAGGACAGGTTGCCACTGCACTCTGTAAAGCTAAAAACATGGCTTCAATGGGGTCTGGCAATACACCAGGTTGCCTCTTAAACAGCTTAAATCAGGACTTATCAGGCCCATTAGGATCTCTGTTTAACCACAGCCTCCAGATTGGCTTTGTCCTGATAAAGTGGAGGACAGCAATAGTCATCACTCTGCATAAATGGGGACCATCTACTGACCTGGATAATTACAGACCCATAATTTTGACTAGGCTTATATGAAATTCCATGGAAAGAATTATCATGGACCTGATAAATAATGACCCAGGAGACCTCCAAACACTGGACCTGACCCAATTTAGCTTTGTCAGGGGCAAGTCTGGTAGATTTCTTTGAGAAAGTTGCTAAGGCCATGGATGATGGTAAAACAGTACAAACCGCCTACTTCGACCTGGCCAAGGCATTTGACACAATTCCTCACTCATGTATTATAAATAAACTTACAGAACTAGACATAAATCCACGTCACCAGATGGAGAGCCAATTGGCTCATGGACAGGACATGTGGTTAAAGTGTGTGAATCCAGATCCAGCAAGAGACCAGTTACTAGTGGTGTGCCACAGGGCTCAGTACTGGGACCACTCCTATTCAGAATATAATTCTCTGAGGTCAAGGCAAATGTGGAAGGCCTCTGGATGACAAAGTTTGCTGATGACTGCAAGCTAGGGGCAATCATTGAATCCTGCGACGATGTAGATATCCTTCAGGAGGAACTAGATCAGACAGATGATTGGTGCCAGAACTATGGCCCAGCACTAAATGTGAAAGAAATGCATTATCATACCCTTTGGGAAGTCAAATACCGCTCCCAATTACAGCATCAATAGCCGACCCCCTTAGAGTAGATTCTGAGGTGAGAGATATAGACACATAGATAGATAGTAGCCTGAACTTTATCCGCTACGTGTCCACAGTGGTGAGGACATTCTTTTATGTCGCACAACTTATAAGAAAAGGTATGGCATCCAGTTCCAAAGAAACTGGATGTACTCAGCCCTCATTAGACCAAGAATTTTGTACAGTGTGCCATTTGGCATGTACTTGATTTGGCATTTACATTCTTACTTATATTCATATTAAACACAATTTGAACCAATGGATGGGGAATCACAGATTCACACCTGGGGTAGTGCCTATGTCCCTTATGGACAGGGACAATCTGCAAGATACTTATTGCACAGGCACAAATCCATGCCATCCTCTTGCCCCTAACGGCTGTATATTGGGTAAAATCAGGTTATATTGGATAGGCTTGTAAGGGTAAGGACTTGAACCTCAGACCTCTATGATACCATGCTGGTGCCCCTGTCACTGTACTGACAAGAGACTCTGAACACATAGATGTTATGTTTTCCCTTAGGAACCTTATTATTCCAGCTAGAAAAACTTCCAGTATGGTGATTAAGGTCAAATTACAACCTCATGTAAATAGAGAGAAATCCCTCTCCTTAGGCACCATCAGGATCACAAAAGTAAAAGGGCAATGATAGCTCTTAAGTGGGATTCAAACCCAAGACCACCAGTGCACTGTTTGTGTATGACTTTCACTGGACCAATAAGGCCTTCTATCCAAGTAGTTGTTGGGTTTTCCCAAGGTCTTGTGGTATTGCTCTGTCTGTTTTTTTTTATACTATTCTGGCTCATTGTCTTATTAGTATAATTTCTAGAGAGCACCCTCAGAGTAATAGACTAATAGATTAGAGGTGAAAAGTTAATGTCACTTTTAGCTCCCCTAACTGTTTACTACTTTATTTCTGTCATGCCCAGGCACACAAAATGGCATAGAAATGAATATAGTAAATGTATATGGAGAATATAATAGGGTCACTATAATGGATCAAACAATTCTCTAATAATTAAAACGTAGATGCAAACTCAGAAAGAAAAAAAGAAAAAAGAAAAACTCAGAAAGACCAACAAGACACACAACCAATCAATCATCAGTGATATAAACTTTTTGCATTATGGCAATTCTTGATGGAAACTAGAGTTATACAAATTACTTTTTGCATTATGGCAATTATGGATGAAAACTAGCGTTATACAAATTACTGGAGTCACACAAGACAATAGTGAGAATTCCATTGTGATCAAATAACGTGTTTCTACTACCTGAGATAAAACTAACATAATATTGGCTGCCAACTCCAGTCACTCTGTTAGTAACACCAAATACCTCTGATCATATGCTTTTAGGGTTCAGACAGCAATCCTAGTATGCAGGATAGTGAAATGATTAAGCACAGAGTGAGGAAGTGAGATGATTAAGCACAGAGTGAGGAAGTGGTGGAGAAAAACTCAAAACAAGGGAAAATAAAATATTGAAGTATGCAAAACAACTTGAAACAACTGTTTGTGCCCAAGGGCCAGAAAAAATGTTTGCAAGTGCAGAGCCATTCTGGAATTAGTTACGATAAGTAAGAAAAAAGGTCTGAATACTTTTGCACCAGCAAGAATAATTCCAAAAAACTGCTAGCTGTACAGAGTTTAAAATTAGTAGATCAAAAAGCAATCACATACATAAAGCACAGCTACACACATTATAAATTAAACATCTTAGTCTGTAATCTATAAAGACTGTACTGCCCTGTATCATTAGTTAAACTAAGCACTGTTAGCCTGAAAGTGCTGCGTGGGTGTACAGGTTTTTGGCTTGTACTCTAAAACAATTCACAGAATTCTAGGAAAAGGGAATATACATAATACATGCTTCATTCCCTACAGGCTTTAATACGCCACATTAAAATCTTTCTGTTAGTGAGTGCCAGAATAGCTGAATTTATGGATTTGAATAATAAGAAACGTAAAGCAGAAAATTAATTCAAAATACTATGAAATCCGTTTTGTTATCTAATAATTCTCTTCTAGTAAGTAAATGTACCGTGAAGAGACTATACTTTTCAAGCCTGGGTTTGGTTCACTTGACCTTAATTGACATGCTGTGCAACAGAAAGCAAGTTGTTTAACACAATTTATGCTCCAAGATCAAACATAAATATGCACTTATTGCACCTAACATGAATTACAAAGACCAAATTAATCAGTAAAAATAATAATAAATTCAATGGTTATTATTTACCTTGTAAGAGATATGTCAGTCAAGCTGAATTTCAGTGGAATGCTAAATAAAATACATTGACTTTAATTCAGAGAAATAGAAATGTATACAACTTTAAGGAATCTTTTAACTACTCAGAATCTGCCTATATTGAGCACTTTGTTTAGAAATGTGGCAGAGTTATTCAGCACTTATACTGTTTTAAAACATTACCTAAATGTCACTCTGTGCAGTTAAAAGGCAAAACTGAACTAAATGTTTTTGCTTGCAAGTGCAGTGACTCTAGCATTATGAAACATTGTGATGTAATGCGCTAGAAATTGGTAGGTAATACATTGTTACTACACATAATAAAATCAAAATCATATATAGAAAAAAAGATCATATCCAGCAATATATGAAAACATACTTTTAATAATTGTTTCATGCTGACCTTAGCTAGAAGATCTTTTCAGGAATGCTGATGCCACCTAAAAGGCAGAGCAGTGGTGGGGAAATTATAGTGTAGTGGTTAGACTTACAGCTTTACATGCAGATATGCAGCGTTCGAGTCCCAACTTTGCTGCTCACAGCACTTGGTTTTCCAATCTGCCTCTCTCATTGAGTGCCTTCTGTGTAGAGACTGCATGGCCTCTTTTGACCATGTTAGTTCTGATGCAGTGCAACCGATTGCCCCATATTGTCAAAATATGACATGGGTGAATCAGCAATACTCCAACTTACCTGTGGCACCCCTCTGTTTAATCTTCCTGTCACCCTAAAATGTAGAACTCTTGAATTTGATTAGTTTCATTGTCTTGCTTTCCTCCCCTGCAGAACCTTACCGAGGCATGGTAACCTTCATCCTAATGCTAACCTTAACCCTGTCACTGCCCTTAACCCTAACCCTGTGCCTTATCTTGAAAAAACCCTTTCTGTAATGCTACCACTGCACAATACAGGCTTACACACACACACACACACACACACACACACACACACACACACACACACACACACACACACACACACACACACACACACACACACACACACACACACACACACACACACATACAGACAACAATAAAGGTATAATCTTATCTATCACTTACTTTAATCTTAACCTGCCAACGCTCACATAAACACTCCTAAAACCTAACCCTTAGTCAACCATCATCACATCCACTTCCAAGCTGCATCCTATCAGTGAACCTACACTGAGTGCAGCAAGATTTAGTTCATTTTTTGCAGGCTAATTGTTTTTTACATACAGTTTCTGCACAATTGAGCTATCCTAGGTAACCCAAGATGGCCAACTGCACACAGGCCAGCAGGTAGCATACTTAACCATGGCTGCTGTGCTTTATGGTGAGCACCCACTGACCAATATGGGCACAGACAACCCTCTTACCATAGAATACCCAAATGTTAGTATCTGTTTTGTATTCTCCAAGAAACATAAGGTTTATGGAGACCCCCACTTAACATCAATTGTTCTTGTGAAATGATCTAAGATGGAACCTGAAGCTGTTTAGTTAATTTCTAAAACAAGACTGTACAAACCTCACCCTCATATATTAGAGATTCATGACATTTCTTTTTAAAAACTAAAATATGTAGAAGTAAAAAATCTATAAGAATACATATTTTAGCAACTGCTGACCATGTTTCATTATGTACCATAACATCAAGTACTTCAGGGATCGTGGGTGTGATAAAACACTAGCTAAGAGGAGTAATACAAATGTGCTGTAATAGTACTTAAACACTGTCACAGAGATCAGGCGATGGAAGAAACCCTAGCCAACAGACATACTATACTCATGCCTTGATGGGACATAAACTATTATGGGATCGGTGTTGGAAGGAAGCACTAGACACCAGGGAATACTGTGAACTCTCTTGGCTAAACGGTACTTGAACTAGTACAGGAATCGGGGTTGGGAGAATCAATAGATAGGGGAAGGCCAGACAAGTCACAGACAAGTACAGGCACTACAGTGTGTTCACGTGTGTGTGTGTGCGTGTGTGTGTGTGTGTGTGTGTGTGTGTGTGTGTGTGTGTGCATGTGTGTGTATGTGTGGTTAGCTTGCAAATTTCCTCATAGCGATGGAAGCAATTGGTCGATATAGTTCAGCTCATTTGACTGTAGTACTGTAAGTGGCTAGAGATATTCTCTTCATTTATGTTACTAAGTTATAGCAAAGTGTAGGTTTTTTTTCTGAAATTACAGATAGTATGATATGGGAATTTGCCCATTTTTACCATTGTTGTGTGATCCGAAGCTGGTATATTTAATTCAGGGGTTATAAGGAGTACAAACCCTAATGTCAGTGGTATGTGTGTGTGGGGGGTTAAGCTTATGTTTCATTCCATAAGCTCCCTGGATAGGGTTTTGTTTGATGTAGGTTTCTATATTGAATTTTCAGCTGTGCCTATGCATCTGTGTGAATGGTAATGCTGCATTTTCTTGGGACGCAGTAGCTTAGCATTCACTTGCTCCTTCCTATTATTGCAGATTAAGTGTGTGAGTGTTTAAGATTATGCTGCACCATTTTGTAAGTTTTCTTCTTTTACCAAATGTTATGAGATTTTTGGATTGATATACATATTTTTTTTTTGTGTCTTTTGGATTTTCCCGGTTAGGGGTCGCCACAGCGGAACTCCGGTCCGCTAATGATTGGCAGTAGAGATTCACATGCTGGCTTGCCAGGCCTAACACAACTTTCAACAAAGGAATGCCCATTCACGCATGTCGACACACAGAAGATGCTCTAACTGGGAATCGAATGGGCAACGTCTAACTGTGAGGCGACAACGCTACCGCAGCACGACCATATACATGGGAGTAATTGCTGGAGATTGCAGACAGGCTTGTTCCCCTTACAAGATAGATTTCTTTTGCATTATACCATTACAGTAAATCTAATTGAACAGTTTGCTCCTGTTTTAATCAAGCTAGTAATGTCCAAAAAACTGTAATTTTTTCATAGTGCTACCATAAATAAATGTATTAAGTCTGAGAAAACATTTTCTGACAAAGTACCAACCCAGTAAAACAACAACAAAAAAATCTTTTATGTATAAATGAGTGTTTTACAGTAAGTACTTTTCACTCTAAGATCATAGTTGTCTTGGGGAAATAATATTTTTAAGTTAGTGGTGGGTATGTGATGTAACAGCTTACAGCAATCCATATCTCTGCAACTTAGGATATCTGTTCTGTTCACGCTGAGAACTAGTTGTCAGCAGAATAAGTACATTTTGTTGGAAAATATGTGCTTTCCAATACCCAAACAGCAAATCCTGTTTCTGTCAAAAGCTTATCAGGTTTGTTTTTTTTTTCAAATTCTGACCTATTGGCTTTAATCTTGCAGTGTATATTTCTCTCAAAATTCTGACTTTGAATTTTCTTTGCAGACATACTTCTGGTTAAGTGATACAACTGTGTAGCACATGCCTGTCTAGAGAAAATTCTTTCAGAAGAAAGCTGACCAACTGATAAAAGAAATTAAGCTAAAATCCCAATATTATCTCACTTTAATGAAATGTATGAATATGTTAAAAAATAGCTAAATTTATAACTGGGGAACCAACAAAAGAAAAATTGCAGACATAAAAACATCTGTAAATTTACTGTATTCAGGGAAAGGGCCAAGCAGTTTACGTATTGTGCAGGCATGCATTAGTGTGTGCATGTGTGTATATGTGTGTGTGTGTGTGTGTGTGTGTGTGTGTGTGTGTGTGTGTGTGTGTGTGTGTGTGTGTGTGTGTGTGTGTGTGTGTGTATCTGTGTGTCTGACTGTCTGCATACATGTACTTATGTGTCTATGTGTATGTTGTATTAAAGCGAACAACTGTAATGTTGTTTACTATTGCTGCAACTTTGTATCTCTATTTATCATGTACATGATGTGGAGCTTTTCTCCCCAGGCATCCGCTGAAAAAGGACCTGTGTCCAGTAGGAATTTCCTGGTAAACAAATGTAAATAAATAAATAAATAAATGTTCCTGAGCACACAAGCCAGGGAAAATAACTTCTCCTTATGGTGGACATATGCACAGTACTTCAATACTCTAATGCAGGGGTTCACAACTTTTTTATACCACATTTCCCCACAAGAAAACATGTATTTAGCCATGGTACCCTCACTGCTATGGAGCCTGTGTATTATTATGTTATATTGAATGTCATAATATGAAAAGTACAGCAGAAAACAGCACCGGTCACATGAGCATCAGTACAAGATGGTGCATTTGTCAACAAATATCAATTGAAAATATCATATTTATGAAGAGATAATGACATCTCCTACTTATATTTGGCTTTGTTGCATTATGTAGGAAGAATGAGGACCCGTTTCAAGAAGGAAATTTTGAAAAGAAAGATACACAGTATCAAATGCCTTTGACCAGGTTCTTTTAATAAAAGTTAGTATTTAGAGTCCATTGCCAGGTGTAATTGACTGGAACATGATTTGAAAATAGAAACATTTAGCCAAATCTGAAAATGTGTATCTATTTCAGAAAATGGTAGTAAAGAAATTAGTTCGGTATTGCAAAATCATCTAGTTTTACTATAACATATATACAACTGACAGTTACAGAAACAGGACCTTTCAAAAGAAAGAAACAGACAGGACTATGTAATAAAACATAGGCACTGCTCAAAACAATTTACTCAACAGAATTGGTACAATAGCTGCCTCAGTAGCTCAACAGTTTGTACCCTCTTCTTTGGTGCAAAAGGCTGCGGGTTCTGTTTCCTTCATCTAGAAGCTGCATTAATTTTCCAAATCCTAGCAGTGCAGGATGAGGGAGAGCTTCACTCCTGAATGTGTCATCCTTCAGATGAGACTTCAAACTAAGGTCCCATCTGCCAGAGTTAGTCGCAGCGCAGGTGGATGTAAAAGGTCACATGGCACTTGTCAAAAAGAGTAGGGAACTTCCATAGTGCCCTGGCCAAATTTCTCCTATTTAAAATGAATGCCACCTTGGGTCTACCCATTGGCTTAGGAGGACTAACCGAGTCAACAAAGTGTAAATAAATAATTTCATGTAAAAGTAAAAAAAAATAATGGGCACATCCTGAAATAATATCATTCTTTACAACCTGCTGATCCTGTAAATCTACATGCATTTTGAAATTCTAATGTTCTGAAATGCCAAAAGGGAAGAATGTAACCAGTTTGCATTTCTGTTAAGTTTGTCTCACCACACACACATACACACACACACACACACACACACACACACACACACACACACACACACACACACACACAAAACATACAATAAATGAGTGTGTGGATGAAAAGTAATATCGTAATAATTAAACCTGACTTGAAAAGAAATTGAAAATGTGGCATCTGAAACTCAACTCACTTACTTTTGCATGTTTTATGACTATTTTTCTTAGGTTGTCACTCAAGTTTCAGTAGCATTATCAACACAAAATGTAATTCCATTTTGAAGCTGTTTTCCAGCCAAGCTTGTGAACTCACCATTTTTTCACAACTTGCCACTATCTAACTTTTGAAATGCTGCCTTCCCACGAGCTGATATGCATAAGTTTGACCTCACGATGCTACTTAAATTGAAGGTTAGACCTCCTAGGGACATTTTACAACACAAGAAATAAATACTTCCAGTGATAACTCATGCCAGATAGCTAGATAGCATCAATGCAGATATGCTGATATGGAAAAAACTACGAAGAAAATACATTTTTTGTTGAGTTCAGCACTGTACCTTGGGGATACTACTATGCTACCCAGAACTGAAACTACTTTTCTAATGAATGCATCACTGACCAGATAAAATCCTCTTAAGCTTTTATTTCATTCTGTTGTGTAAGGTAATGATCCTGTATGTAACCCCCTTCTGTAAGGTAATAATCTTTTATGCAGTAGTAGTAGAACATTTAGAAAATGATGAATGCGCTATCAAGCATTCTACAGCATGCAATATGGCAAACAACTCGATGGTGATATAAATAGTCATTCAGCCAGAATATATGTAGTTCTCTTGTCTATTTCAAAAAGAAAAAAGAAAAAGAAACCTTATGGCCATTAACATATGGTCAGCAGCTTGTACCACAATGGTCACACTCTAATTACTCACGACAGTCCTGAATTCTCTCCGACAAACATACTGTCTTTGGTCCCATTATTTTACAAAGCATAAGCACCTGGCTTTATATCAGACTGTGCAGTTAGTTTTGTCTATTTGGAAATCAGGAAAAGATGTTGAATGATGAAGGACAGATCCTTAAATCCAGGAGAGAAACATCTGCTCACATTTTTATGTATGTAGGCACTGCATATTAATTTGCAGAGACGTTGACTGGCTACATTGTCTAAAGGGTCTTTTTACTTGCAGTCAACAGCTCTAAGGCTGTCATGAAATGTCAGTATTATTCCATCTACCTTCTGCAGAAGACAATCATCTGGTAACTCTTATCATATGGCCTTCATGCAGCTGCTTCTATATTGTAAACATTTACTACAACATTATGTTTAATTTCATCTTTGCAGCCTTTGGCTTAGATTATTACTAAGCATGTCACAGATATAGAAACAAGTCGGGCAAATGCCAATGCTCAAGGTATGTTTTGCTTTTCTTTTAATTCATTTGACAAGGATCTCAAAATCTGCTTTACAAAAAAAAAAAAAAACATGTTTAAAATGCAAATCCAGAGCTAGAGAAAGAAAAATACTATCAAAATGAACATTGTTGCTGATTGCTTTTCTTACATCGAACATATTCAGTCATCTGACAGTGCAGAGGCTTAAGGCTTTGTGCTGTTATTTTACATTCATTATGTCTCTGTGTAAATCATTTAACTGGAGAGAGCTCCAAGGTCACCCCTTTAAAGGAGCAAGTGGCCAGCTGGGTTACCTGATTAACAAATTAAAAAAATCCTAACTGGCTATTAGAGAACATGACAGCATATCAAGTCTGCCACAGTTCAGGGAAACAACCATTTGAGAACTCGATTTCTGTTGTAAAAAATGTCTGAGTGAATAGATCTCTTCAGGGTGGAGATACCATTCCTCCCCCACATATCACCTTCTATGAGTCTGTCTCATCTCATGGTACATTACATTTCTGTACGTAGAATTTTTGGATAGCAAACTTATTCAGCAAAATAGATTTTATTGTTTCTATTTTGCCAAATCACACTTTGCTGTATTGTCATATTTCTTAGTATATCCCTATAATGTCATTAGATAAAGAAATGTGAAGTATGGAATGTGAAGGAAGGAATGCTATTGGGCAAGACATGGGGGGGGGGGTAAAAATGTAAAAATTCTGTCATGTCCGTCCTTTCTTTTGTCTCCCCAAAGTTGTTTCAGCTTGTTTCAGTAACATTTCCTCATATGATTCCTTGTACATGTCTATCCATCCTGGTAGCCCCTTCTGAGCATCTACAAGTATGTTTATGTTCTGGGAAATCTGAGACTTCCAGAAATAGACCTAGTACTCATAAAGGGATCTTTCCAGATATCCATATAAAGGAGTAATGCCTTCTTTTCTTTTGTGTGGATTTTCCTTTCTGTGAATCACAAAGTCCCCCTCAGCTTGCTTTTTTTTCTTATTGTCATCTTCTAGTGATATTCCATTTTTAAGATATCAAAAATAAATAACTCAAGGTCTCTTTTTCACGTTTTTTGCTAAGGTATTTCATGTTTAAGATAAAATATTCACAGGATTTTTCTATTGGGATGCATTATTTGGTATAGCTGTAAACTAAGCCTAAGAGGTCATAAACTGAACAATTCTTGTAACAATGATAGGTCCATTTTATTTTTTTTTATTTATACATTGTGCTCTAGAACTTGGTAGCATGCATTTCTCCTACTCCTTCTGCACTATTATTTACTTATCTCTTAAAATACCTGGTTCTGGCTCTGATCCCTAAGGGACCACACTATTAATGCAATTTCCCCTCATATAATCATGTTATCTAGCACACGTTTAACTGTCGGCCACCCATTTTGGAATGACCCTCCCTCATTTGCATGTTTTGCATTTTTTATCTTGCTTATTTTTGCACTTATTGATGTAAACATTTATTTGTTTACTTGCATGGGTACCTGTTGATTTGGTAAAACACAATAGGCACAAGTACCTTTATTAGGAGTGTCTGTGGAGCTCTGGTTGTTGAAAGTGGTTTGCTGACTCCCATAGGGTATATTAATGGAGACAGAGAGAATCAATCTCAAAACAGCTAGATGAAGCTCAAGGCTTAAAGCTCTGAGTTATAATTATGAGCCGTATCACATTTTACTCAAGCCCTGGTAAGCCACAGTTGAAATAGTTTCATGATGCCTTGGGCTCTGCAAAAGACAATAAATGTAACTGGGTCATTCTATTGCTAAGTCATTTCAAGATTTTTTCCATGGGCATCCTTATACTGCATTATTGCACATCTTGTTATGCAGCCTTCTCACCGAAGTAATACCACACATGCAGAGAAAGTATCTACAGTGAGGATGCTCCAGGCTTCTTTCTCCAAGATGGCTCTGTCTCCATGTGTCTCATGCTATAGGAGTAGCTATGACTGACATTTTCAAAGGCTAAGGTTATGCTATGACATGTTTCATTGGATGGGACTGGTTGGACCAGTACTTTGCCAAGAAATTATCTTTGTCTTCATTGTTGGGTGGGACTTGTAGGGACATTACTGACAGGTATGAGACTTTTATAGTGACATGTGAAGGTCAGGCAATTGATTCCTAGAATCTCTACAAAGATTAAACCCACACACTTTATTGATTTGTAATTCTTCACCCTCCTGACGACATCACAACTGCCATGAGCAGCGCCCAGTGTAATACACATCCTAATATAGTATACAGATTTAAGGAACAGAAAGAATAAGGCATTGCGTTACTAGATAGTACAAACTGTACTTTAATGTGGTTCTATTAAACAGACAGTGCCAGTGTAAATGAAAAGTGAGACATAGGTGTGAATAAACCACTGGCATTCAGCATCTTTGAAAATAGAAATTTATAGCAACAGCTATTGTAGCAACTACACAAATCTCTGTTGAGACTAAAGGGGAAGTGAGACGGGTATATACTTTATTTTACTGCTTCAGTATAGGCTATGCTTCATGTGCTCATGGGAAGCCAAGTGTATAAAAGGCTTTGCTATTTAGATACCTAATGATCCAGAGACATGGGAGCTCAGCTTCTAATTATTCATTTAGTTTTCTTTTTAGTCAAAGAGGTTGTATTATTCTGTATAAAAAGAGTGCTGTAATAACAACTGATACAGTTAGAAAGGATGAAATATGTAAGGGGAGGAAGAGGGCAGTAAATGAGTGACAGAATAGCACGGAGGAGTGAAAATCAGAGAAAGCAAGAGAATAACAGAAAGAGAGTGCCTGCCTTCTACATTCCCAAACAAAAAGTCTAGTATAGAGGACAGAAAAGACACAAAGGCAAGGTTATTTTGTTGTAATGATGACAAAGAGCAGCAAATTATAGATATTATTCCGCGGTTGGGTAGCGTTCAAAGGACATGTGTGCATAAATGGGCGTGCCTTCGTTGAAGGTTGGGCGTCGAGCTGGCACCTCGGCGTTTCGTAAAAATCTACTGCCAATCATTAGCAGACCGGAGTTCTGCTGTGGCGACCCCTTGCCGGGAAAAAGCCGAAAGACAAATAACATTCTAGAATACGAATTGAATTAACTCTTCTATGAAAAGTGAAAATTAGGATGTATATTTGAGCTCCAGCTCTGGCATTCATATACACATTTTGTCAGTCCAAAAGTGAAAATTAATTGAGAGTGCTTATGAAAGCCTATTAAGTGTGGCAGATATTGTTAATCATAGTAAAGGAATGTGCGTGCAAAGTAAATGATGCAGGCCTGCAAGCTGTGGTCTTTCGACAAAATGCAGATATTTACATAATGACTGAAACATGGTTTCAGAACACTGATAACACCTGATAGCGCAGAGTTTCAATGCTTACCAGACTTTCAGGTTCAACACAGAAAATGACTGTGTTACTAGAGAGGGTGTGTCTTTATTTTGAAGAAGCAATCTGACCTCAAGACTCAGAAACCAGGACAACAGCCTTGAATATCTCCTTATCCTTTTCACAGTAAATAGAACTTTGTACCATATCATAACTAGTTACTGTACCCCCTCCTTGTCATCTGCAACCTATGAGACGTGTCTAAACAAGTTGAAATTCTTCCCATTTCAACCTAACAATTTTCTCTTGAGAGACTTCATGGGAGACTTCAACTATTCCTCCATTAATTGGGAAACCTTTACATTTACCATGTCACTGTCAAAGCTGGCCACCATCTGATAACACTCACTATGCAGGCAAAACCTGACTTACCACAAAACCTAAACCAGTTACAGATAACCTGATGAAATGTAAGCATCCTCCTCATCTTGATGAACCCACCTCACATGCTTCCACATTTGGGGAACATTTATATGTCAACCCCAAAGAATGCATTGAAGCATCTGTCCCCATTAGACAATTACCAAGGGTTTCAGAACTTGTCAGAGGTTTAGGATGTATGTCTAGGCTTAAAAAGGCCCCATTGGTTGTTTGTCTAGTATACACATGTAAATCTATAAATACAATGCCAAATTCAGCAATAAATCCCTATGGTGGAATGATAGTATAAACAGACTACACAATCAGAGGAAGAAACTCATAGTCAGTAAAAGCAAACTTAATACCCCACTAGAGATGAAGATCAGCAAGAATTCAGGACCAAAATCAAATCCTTGAAAATAAGTATGAATTCAGTACTGAGAATTGCTATCTCTGTTAAGGACAATCACAAAGCTTTATTCAGCTATGTCAGAAACAATAGAGGTAATGCCCAGCAATGCTGAAAGCAATACTTAACAACAGCTTCTCATAGACATAGCCATAATATTAGCGTACAAATTCAGTTCTAACTTTGTTCTCCTATTTCTCCCTAACTTTCCTCATCTTATTAGAATGCCCACTAATCACCTCAAAGAAGATCCTGAATGCTCTCTCCAAGATCACAAACATTAGCCCCTTGGGTGCTGATAATGTGCCAGGCTGCCATCTTGTTAGCACTGCACAGTGTCAGGTAGACTGTCTACTAAGCCTTTTTAATCTCAGCTTTTCCACTGGATTCATACCAGAGAAATGAAGATCTGTGGTGCTTATCCTTTTCAATAAGAGGGGGAGGGAACCAACTGCTGAGCTAGGAAACTATAGGCCTGCAAGCCTCATTAACCTTATCTGCAAAGCAATGGAACATATCATTATGAAAATTTTTTAACAAGGTCATAGGCAATCTATCAGTCTATAAGCCCTGGCCTCAAGCCAGTTTGCTTTTGTTAAAGGCATATCTTGCCTTCTAAACCTGGTGGGCTTTTTTGAGCAAGGCATTGACGCATTACACTCAAGCAACTTATTCCACACTGCCTATCTGAACCTAGCCAAAACATGCAATACCATCCTACCTTCTAGTAGGGCTGCCACCTTTCATTGTGGCTAAAACCAGAGTAAGGCCATACCACTCGCATCACCAGTATCCACGCCCACCGCTGCCCTTTCTCCCACCCGCACTCCGCCCATTTCGTGATGCCACTGAGACATCATCTGGCGGGGAACGCCCTCTTTTTCCATTCCTAATGCCTGCTTTCAGCTGATTTACTATGCTTTTCTGTAAAAAAGCACAGTAAATCAGCCAATTTACAAACGTTGATAGTCTGTTTCTGTTTTTGAAACAGAATACAGAAGTTTGTACAGTGTTTTCTGGACTACCAGAGAATGAATTTGACTTCCTGATAGTCCAGAAAAAAATGGAGGGGTGGCAACCCTACCTTCTAGCATTATTAATAAGCTAATTGTAAACTCCTGTGTTACCTGCTGGAGAGCAAACTGGCTACTGGACAGAGCACAAACTGTTTGTGTGGGTGGTATGCTTTCTTTAGAAAAAGTGGTTATTAGAGGTGCCCCCCAGAGTTCAGTTTTAGGACCTCTTCTCTTTGGTATTTACTTCTCTGTTATCAAGGCTGACATCAAGGACCTGTGTATGACCAAGTTTGTAGATGGCTGCAGACTTTTAGCTGCCATTGACTTCTCATCTGATTTCCTTCAGTAGGAATTAGTATGCACCAGTACATGGTGCCTGGACCATAGATTAATACTAAATGCCAAGAAATCCAGCATTGTACCCTTAGGCAAAAATGGACTCTCATGCACCTACCACATAGGTAACACCTCTCTGAACATTGATGTCATTAGGGACCTGGTCACTTTTGCTGACAATGAGCTATCCTTTGATCATCATGTCCAATGAACCACTGTTTTTAGTAAATCATTTTACCTAGCTAGACTAATCACCAGGGAGATTTTGTCTTGTTTTAAAGAAGTTATTGCCGATCTCTGCACCCCTCCCCATTAGGCCCATAGAAGAGCATAATGACCTTTTAGTACATACATGTCTAAGCATATGATCCAACTTGAGAAACTGCAGCATTTCATCACTAAGATAATCAAGGACATGCCTTCCTTGAGCTACATAGACTGCCTTAAAATATTCCCCCCCTCTTTTTCTCTCTCTTTTGTTTCCATTTCTTTCAGAAACCTGAGAGTTGAAGTTTGTCTAGCCTATAGAATCATGAAGGATCCAGCCTACAAAACTAATAATACCCCAAACACCTGATCAAGAGATTGTATCATCCAACAAAATATAAGCAGGACCAGCTGTTGAGATAGATACATATGCCAGAGAATCCTTCTTTTATGGAATAGACTTTGTTTGGATATAAAGCAAAGTAACTCCCTGATCCTCTTCAAGTGTAACCTGGATGAATGGATGGGTAATCATAAATACAATCCCTCATTGAAAGGGACGACCAAAACCAGGTATAAATCAGTCATGTTAATGGGTACCTACAATTTAGAATATTGTGGCTAGGCTACTACTGGTCCCCTAGATCAATATCTTATTATTAACTATGAAACTATAAACCAAAGATGTTCTCATAAAGGATATCATGGAATGTAAATTTGGAGGTTAACAATGCAAATTCTTTTACTGGCCTATTTGTCTATTCTAAAAGGGTATAAAACCACACTTTAAGGGAAATCATGGATACAAGGAACAAAGTAAAACTATTAATGACTGGAAAAATAAATAGGTTCATGGATAAGTACTAGACTAGCTGCCCATGTGGACCATTTTAAACATAGTCAGTTTCTCTTTTTGTGCTCAAGTTAACCTAACCTATTTGGCTAAAGATTGGCCTTACCCATCTCATGGTTGATAATTATATATTACTCCTAATAAGAATAACTGGGATCATACCACAGATAATTTGAAGGGACCCTTGCATGGGATAAAGCAATTAGAAGCTGTCTGTGTCCATTAGTAGTACAGCGGGCAGGCTGGGGGTAAATTTTCAGTTTTCCATCCATAGATCCAAGTTGTGCTTGCATTTGGATAGGGATTACTTTTGTTTTATGTGGATGAGGAGTCTGTTCCAGAAGAGCAATATCCCCTGTGAGATACACCTATCTCTCCAAACCATTCTATTGATCCCTAGACCAAGTATTTGTGATGCCATTTTGTGATTTATTTAGATTTACTGTTAAAAAGCGAGTGACAGTGAGTGACGTAAAGGAATCATCATTATTGCCTGGCTTGTAGAGCTTGTATGGTCAGAACAACTTTACTGTACTTTATTATTTAGTGGTGTATTGCTGGTGTGATTTTTGTCATAGAAGTTGATTTAAGTTATCTTTGACTTCTATGGCTAATGATTTTGATTATTCCTTTCTTTTGCAATATTTTATTCATTTGAAGCTGAACATGGATTCCTTAAATGAGTATGGAATTAACGATTTGTTAATGCTCAAAATCTTGTACAGTACAATAAATGCTATGCATATATGAAGCTGAAACATGGATTTCCTTAAATGAGTATGTGATTA